>NW_008805093.1:0-228641 GCF_000004825.1 Heterostelium album PN500 | reverse complement strand
TTAATTTAAACTAACCTAATTAAATACGTATTAGGTTTTAATTTTATACAACTTAATTTTTAAATTTATACAACAAAAAAAAAAAAAAAAAAATCTAGAGTATTAAACAACAAAATTAATTTAATTTTTTTTATATCTTTTTATTTCTTGCACTTGAAGTATATATTTAATAACAAATATTAACATAAATAATCTAATATTTACTCAAGTCAAATATATGTTTGTTTCGGTCAGGGTGCACAAACCGTTGAAATGGGTATGACACTCTATGAGAAATCACCAATCTATAGGGCAACGGTAGATCGTGTCGATTCGATATTTCAACAATATACAGGATATAGTTTGTTGGCGAAGATCAAATCGATGCCACTCGATTCACAAGAGATATTCATTCAGACAATGGCACAACCTTCATTGCTAATGTTTCAAATTGGAATCATTGAGCTCTATCGATATTATGGAATAGAACCATCGGTTGTTGTCGGTGTCAGTTTCGGTGAGATTGCAGCTGCCTATGTAGCCAGATCTATCACACAGGAGGAGGCAGTCAGAATCATTTACTATCGATCGAATTTCTCGCATCGTACAATGGGACTTGGTAAAACGATAATCATCAGATCGAATCTAGAGGATATGTTGAACAGGTTTCGCGAATCTAAAATTTCAACGCTATTATCCGAGAGAATGGAAGAGGTATCTAGAGTTTCAAGGAGTTCATCTATACTCTGTGGAAAAGAAGACGATATCATATTGTTGAAATCATTGTTGGAGGATCAAGGTATTTCCAGTTATATTCTACCACTTCCAGGTACATTCCATTGTTCTGCACAAGATTCAATTAGATCAGAGGTATTGTCGACTTTCTCAGATATTCAAGGTCAGGCACCTTGTAGTGAATCAATTAAATGGTATTCAACCGTAACTGGTCAATTGAAATCGGATGGAATCAACTCAAGTTATATTTATGAAAACATTAGAGAACCTGTTAATTTTGTTGGAGCAATCGATTCGATAGTTAGAGATATCAAAGATAGTGGTGAGAGTATCGATAATTATATTTTCATAGAAATATCACCGAGTGCTATTCTATATGATATGATCAAAGATACTTTACCAAATACAACAGTAGTTTCACCAGTGTTCAAGAGAAAAGATGAATATCTTTATTTCCTATCATCACTAGCACAGCTATATTGTCTTGGATTTCAAATGAATTTTAACTTACAATTTTCAAAAGATGAAATCAATGTTTATAATAATAATAATCAACTTAAAGTAATAAATCAACTATTTGAATAGACAATTTTTAGATCATTATCACCGAAATAATTAGTTAATCAAATAAAATATTTTATTATTAGAATATATATGTATTTTTTGAAGCTAGTTAATAATCTTAATTCTCTTTTTAAAACTTACATTTTTAAAATCACATTTCCAATTTGTGAATTCATCTTGAAAGAAACCAATGAATATCTGTTTATCTTCTTCTCTTTGAATGTTTTGTGAATGACCTTCAAAGTATCTCTTTTGATCTTGAATCTTTAGTTTTGGAAAGTGAAGAGGTACTTGATCTTCGAGATCGGTCATCACAGCTTGTTCTAGTAATACTAGTTTGTTTGATTTCAATATCTTTTTGTTCTAAAATTAACATTTTAGAATTATAATAATCAAATCAACTGACACTTCAATAATTTATTAAGAATTCAACTATCACAATTCAAACAGTTTATGGACACGATTTCAAATAACTTAAATTAATAATTCAACTGTTCAACAATAATCAAATATATTCGAATAATATCAACATTCAGTGAATCAACAAAATATCAATCTACCAAAGTTAACATAAAGAAATAACCAACAAGTTAATCTACAATGAATACCAAACTAGTTAATCAAGAACAGATTTCTGAGATTGGGCAACTGCACTGGTCGAAGAAATCCAACAGTATAAATACCATGGAAATCCATTATAGAAATTAACTAATTAACTAATTATTCAACATTACCAAATATTATTCTTATCTTCAAATTGTAAAATAAATAAATTATTATCTTTAAATATTATACTGTAAATTATATCTCTAAACTTTATTACATTCATTAAATCTATATTCCTCGTACCAAAACTATTCCTAAAGTAATTCCTAATCTTATATCAAAGTTGTAAGTATTATATTTATATGTTTATATGTATATTATAATATGATATTATTACCATTGTAAAATAACACTTTTCAATTTGTTCAGTACTATATCTATCTTTATCTTTTGCACTGACTGTATCTGCTGCACTATTATAAAAGAAAATAAAATACATTTTTGATTAATAATAGTGTTTCACTTTCTTTTGAACTTTTACTATTCTGATGATTTCTTTTCATTTTTAAATAAAAGAGGAAGAATATTTTGATACCAATAGATCTAAATACATATGTAATATTGCTAGTAATATTATTAATTAATAAATATAAAAACAAATTTGTTTTACTTTTTTTTTTTTGATATTATAATAATGAAAAATATTGATAATTACAAACAAGACATAATTGGATAATAAATAGTTATAAAAAGAATAATTTTTTATTTATTCTCTTGCCCTTTGGAGGAGTTGTCTTCTTGACATTCTTTTACCATTTGGAAGTGTAATGGTTTGTTTGTTGTTCAAAAGTAATAGTCCAATCGATCTGTAAGATGATGTCTGTGTTTGATCATATCTTAGAGATTCTAATAAAAGTTGTTGTTTTGTCATAGGAACATCACCGTGGAGTGTGATTATTTCATGTCGAGATAGGATATTTGCAAGGTTTTTATATGAATATGAATCGGTCGGATCAATTTCTATTACTTTCAAGTATAATTGTCGTACAGTCATTGATTGACCACTATTTAGTGTGATTGATTCACTATATGAAAGTGTTGTTGCAAGATTACTATATGAATATGTATTGGTTGGATCACACTCTATTGCTTTCAAGTATAGTTGTTGCTCTGTCATTGTTCGACCATTATTAAGTGTGATTGACTTGCTAAGTTCGAGTGTGGTTGCCAAGTTATTATAGTAATTGGAAATGGTTGAATCTAAATCTACTGCCACCAATAATATTAGTTGTTTTGTTATTGATTGACCATTATTAAGTGTTATTGATTCACCATTTGAAAGTGTATTTGCAAGATTATAATATGCACGTGAATTGGTTGGATCTAACTCTATAGATTTTAAGTATAGTTGCTGTTTTGACATTAATTGTCCATTGAGAAGTGTGATTGATTCACCATTTGAAAGTGTTGTTGCAAGTCTATTAAAAGCATTTGAATTGGTTGGATTGTATTCAATTGCTTTCAACAATAGTTGTTGTTTTGTCATTAGGTGTCCATTATTAAGTGCTATCGATTCACCATTAGAAAGCGTCGTTGAAAGCATATAATATGAACTAGAGTCGAATGGATCCAACTCTATTGATTTCAAGTATAATTTTTGTTTTGTCATTGATTGCCCATCATTTAGTGCTATTGATTCACTAGTTGAAAGCAAACATGCAAGGTTAAAATAAGCATCGGATTTTTTTGGATCGCATTCTATCGATTTCAAGTATAGTTGCTGTCCTGTCATTGATTGTTCATTTGGAAGTGTGATTGTTTCACCATTTGATAGCATCGTTGCCAGGTTAAAATAAGTATTGGAATTTGTTGGATCACATTCTATTGCTTTCATGCATAGTTGTCGTTTTGTCATTGTTTGGCCATTAAGAAGTGTGATTGACTCATCACTTGAAAGTACAATTGCAAGATTATTATAAAAACGTGAACTGGTTGGATAACTTTCTATTGATTTCAAATATAGTTGTTGTATCATTGATTGACCATCTGGCTGTATGATTGATTCACCAATTGAAAGATTTCCTGCATTATTATATGAATTGGAATTGGTTGAATCATACTCTATTGCTTTCAAATATAGTTGTTGCACAGTCATTGATAGGCCTGATTGCAGAATAACAGATGATCGATTTTCACTCTTTAGAATTAATGCCAACTTACAATAGGCATTACCATAGTTTGGATGAAGATCGATTACTTTCAATAGAAGCTGTTCTTTCGTAATTGATTCACCCGAAGGGAGTTCAATTGTTTGTTGAGCATTATTATAATCATGCTCAAGTGTAATTGCAAGCTGCAGGAGTTCACTTTCATTTGAACTGTTATTATTCTGATGTTTTCTTTTCATTTTTAAATAAAATAAAAATATCTTTAATTAATGTTCAGATCTAATAGCTATTTACTTTTTTAACAGATAAATTGATCAAGAGCTAATATAAATCTTTACTAAGAAAATTAAATAAAATTAAAAAAATTCTCCTAAAATCAAAAATCTTTTTGTTGATTTTTTGTAAAAAACTAATCCAAGCCGAAGCCAAAAGTGAAGGTTTTTTTTTTGATTTTATTAATTTTGATATTATAATATATGAAATTTTATTTATTATTAATAATTCTTTTTAAATATTGAATACTGTTAAAATACTCTTTATTTATTTATATATTTTTGTAAATAAATAAATAAATACTCTATAATTATCTGACAGGAAAAGTAAAGGTGAATATAAAAAATCAAAATATTGGATTTTTTTCAACTTTGCTCCAACACACACTTGTGAATCTTTATGGGTATTTTTTAAAAATTAAACAAAATTAGTTCACTATTTTATTTATTAATATTTATCTATTATTATTCAATGATTGTTAATCTATCACATTTATTGTTATTAAAGATAGTTAATTATCTTGATAATATAGATAAAATATGTTTCAGTTTAGTTAGTAAAAGTTTGTTTGAAGAACGAGATAAATATCTATATTTTAATACCGATCATATAAATATCCTTCATCAAATCGAGAAAGAAGATGAAGAAGTAGTAACAAATAGATATTATAATGGAATATTCAAATTGAAATCATATCAATCATTAATACAAAGATCATTAAATCAAAAGAGTAATTGTACTCTGACATATGGTACATTAGCATACAAAACAGACTATTCAATAGTTATATGTAAGTTATTGTTAAATAATATTTAAAATTTTATATAAATTCTAATCTTTTTTTTTAATTGGTATATCCTAGTTGGCAAAGATGATATAATTACACCAAATATCACTAAAGTTTGTTTAGAAGAAAAAAAAGAAGATATTTTCAATTTGAATCATTTAAAGAATCTCTATCGAATGATAACGAATTCAAATGTGTTCAGCCTCAAAGGAATATCAAGTTTACCAAGTGCATTGCCAATGAATCTGACATCGATAAAATTTGGTCCAGAGTTCGATGAGCCATTTTTGGCAGGTTATCTTCCACCAAATCTAAAGAAATTAAAATTCGATTTGAACTCCTCGTTTGATTATCCAATCTCAGCAGGTATTCTTCCAAATACGTTGGAGAAACTGGCAATGAATGATTACTTCAACCAACGACTCGAACCGAATGTATTGCCAGAGTCTTTAACATTTTTAGAATTGGGAAGCGAGTTTACTCAAACACTTCAAGTCGGATCACTCCCTCCAAATCTTAGAGTTCTTTATCACTTTGGTAGTAGTCAGATATCGGATGGGGTATTGCCAAAATCACTTTGTACTTTGGTTGACGCACCTTTTTCTTGGATTCCATTCATCAAAACACTGAACAATCTCACAACACTATCATTCAATCAAACCGATATTGGGAATCTGACAATAGATTTGTCAGATCTACCAGTTTCTCTCACCAATTTAGATGTAGGCGCTCGATGTCACCTCAGGTCAACTCTACCTCCTTCAATCAAACACCTCAAGATTCACCGAGCTCAATATGATATCGATGAGATATTCAAAGATCGATCACAATATCAATTAGAAGAACTAAGTGTAGATGCACTCAAACAAGAATCACTCGACAATCTGAAGATCAAGGAGTTGATATTGGAGTTTAGACAGAGAAAAGGTTTCTTAAGAGATATTCCTTTAGGTGTGGAGACTTTAAATTTTGGACCACACTTTAAGGGAGCTAGAATAAGAAAAAAGGAAAATGCTGAATTTCCATCATCATTGAAGAAGTTCTTATTTCAATTCAGTGCAACAATGAATGTACTTGATTTCGAAATACCCAACACTGTTGAAGAAGTGGAGATATTACACTTTTTAATAGGGGATTCGTTTACTTCAGGTGACAAGATTCCAAACTCTGTGAAAACACTAACTGTGCCTTTTTCAGTATTTGAAGGTTTATTAATGTTTAACATACCTAGATCAGTGACCAATATTTGTTTTACAACAAAAAATGGTGTGGATCTCATTGTTCGAAAGCTTTATGATGAAAAAAGTATTCTAATTTTTGGTCAAATCGATGGAATATTAATGGCTGCAATAAAATCATCACCATCAATAACAATATCTTGTGTATATATCCAAAGAACTAGAGAGCACTTAAGCTTACCTGTTGTTTACTTAAATTATAACACATCAAATAAATAAACAAAAATAGTGATTAAGTTTTATTATTTAGCTAAATACTTATATTTATTAGTTAACTATTGAAGATTGAGATTGTTTTTTGTTTATAGTCATCTTCCTTTGAGTGATTTCACGCCATGAAGTAGTTGATACGAGTCAAGTAACAATATATATTTTATACATAAACATTTTGATCAGTTAAAAGATTGTACTTTTGATCAAGATCACCAGCATCATCACAATATTCAGTGATGATATGAAAGATTTGATTGTCTTATCCTGATAGTCAACAAGTTGAACAAATCTTAGATTTCCTTTTAGTTGTATCATTGCTTTAATTTCACTCTCAGCACTTTCATAACATTTTTGATTATCTTTATAGTTTATCTTTAACATCTTTGATCCTTCTTATTGTCTTTATTCATGATAAACAAGTGACACGATATTTTTTTTTAAAAAAAAAAAAAGTTTGTTTTAGATTTTTTTTAAAAAATATCCTTAAAGATATTTTTATTGCAACAAAACATATGAATCAATTTTTATTTTTTTATTTAATATAGACTATTGTTTATCATTCAATGATTGTTACTCTATCACATTTATTGTTATCAAAGATAGTTAACTTTCTTGATAATATCGACAGAATAGTGTTTACATTAGTTTGTAAAAAATGGTTCGATGACAGACATAGATATCTATATTTTAATACAGATCATATAAATATCATTAATCAAATTGAGAAAGAAGATAAAGAAGAAGCATTTAACGATTTTAATAGTTTATTAACATTGAAATCATATCAATCTTTAATACTCAGATCACTCAAACAAAAGAATAATTGTACTCTTACATTTGGTGCACCTACTTACAAAACAGACTATTCAAAAAGCTCACGTAAGCTATTGTTAATAGCATTTTATATTGATTATACAATCCTAATCTTTTATTAAAGTTAAAATAGATGATATAATTACACCAAATATCACAAAAGTTTGTTTAGGTAAAAAAGATATAAATTATTTAAAGAATATCTATCGAATGATATTGAATTCAAATGTAGTTAAACTAAAGGGAATATCAAGTTTACCAAGTGCATTGCCAGTGAATTTAACATCAATAACATTTGGAGCAGAGTTCGATGATGCATTGTTGGCAGGTTATCTTCCACCGAATCTAAAGAAATTAAAATTCTCATGGGATTGCATTTTTAATCAACCTATCAGATCAGGTGTTCTTCCAAATACATTGGAGAAACTATCATTTAGCGAGTACTTCAATCAAGCACTCGAACCGAATGTATTACCATCATCTTTAACATATTTAGAATTGGGATATGATTATTCTCATACACTTCAAGTTGGATCACTCCCTCCAAATCTTAGAGTTCTAATTCACCACGGTTTTAGCGAGATATCAAATGGAGTATTACCAAAATCACTTTGCACTTTGAAAGGCGCAGCTTTATCATGGATTCCATTCATCAAACCACTTCCCAATCTCACAGCATTATCATTCTTTCATGTTACTACAAATATCACATTAGACTTGTCAAATCTGCCAGCTTCTCTCACCAGTTTAGATATCAATGCTACATGTCGTCTCACGTCAACTGTATCACCTTCAATCAAACATCTCAATCTTACAGGCTTATCATATGATATCGATGAGATATTCAAAGATCGATCGCAATATCATTTCGAGGAATTAAGTGTCGATGCATTCAAACAAGAATCACTCGACAATCTAAAGATCAAAGAATTGATATTGCGATTTCCAGTCAATGTTAGACAGGGGACTTTAAGAGATATTCCATGTGGTGTGGAGACTTTAAATTTTGGAACAAATCAACAAATTAAAATCAGAACAAAGCAAAATGAATTTCCATCATCATTGAGGAAGATTATTTTTCAAAACTGTTCTACAATCAGTTCACTTGATTTCCAAATTCCAAACACTATCGAAGAAGTAGTGATACAAGAGATATTATACGTTGATAATGGATATCCATTCACGAGTGAATTGATTCCAAACTCTGTGAAATCAATGACTGTTCCTTCTTCAATGATAGAGTATGCTTTTCTTTTTGATAGACTTCCATCAGTGACCAATATTTGTTTTGCTAGAATCAAAAATAGAGTGGATCTACAAGTTCGAAAGATTTATGGCTACCATTATCTCATTTTTGGGCAATATAATGACAAATTCATTGCTGCAATTGTATCAAGTCTTTTGTCAGAATTCATTGACAACATGATTGAAGATGAACAATAAACTATTAATCATCAATAGCTATTCCTATATTAATTTCACTTAAAGGTTTTTTATTCTGTTTTATTGTATGATGGTAGAGAATGAGTTGATTTACAAAAATGAAATATATTAGAAATATCTGATTCATGAACAATGGCAGATAAAAAATTTTGTTCTTCATTGAAGAAGAGATAATGATGATTGCCAAGTCTACGTAACCATATTTTTTTAAAATATGATTGTAACGGAGTTAAAAGAAGATTGTTAGGTATTCGAGGTTGGGGAAGTACCAATGACGGTATTTTCAATGATTGAAGTGATGATGGAAAATCATTACTGTTAAGTATAATATCTCTATCATTCTTGTAATAATCATCTATCTCTAACTCTTGAAGTGTTATTGGTAGGGTTTGAGTATCAAGAAAGAATTCTTACTTAATGAATTAATTGTTAATTTCTGAACAGATGTTGGAATTTGAGATAGATTTCGCTGTGTACCCAAAGAAATATTTAAATGCTTGATATTCAGACCTTGTAGTGATTCAACTTTGCTTTCGTTTACTGATAAATACTCGAAATGATATTGTGATCGATCTATGAATATCTCATCGGTATCAAATGGTGTATCGATTAAATCCAAATATCTGATTGTTGGTGGCATAGTTGATATTAATTGTCCTCCTGAAAGAATGTTCAGTTCTGTGAGTGAGCATGGCAGATAACTTAAATCGATTTTATCTTTGTCAGCATCTTGTAGTGTTAATGATTTAAGATTTGAAAGTGATTTGATTGATGGAAGCCATGATACAGGTGCTGTCAGTTTCCTAAGTGTCAAAGGTAATACCCCATCGTCAACTCTTGATGGTTTTCTACTGCTATCTATTCGACCAAATGTGAATTCTTCCAGGTTCGGAGGTAATGATCCAACTTTTAGAATATGATCGCTTTCGAATGAGAGATATTTCAAAGATGATGGTAATACACCGGGTTCAAGTGGATGTACTAATGATCCAGAGAGATACAAACTCTCAAGTGTGATTGGGAGAACACCTGGTCTAATTCCATGTTCCAAATAGGTTAAATGTAATTTAAGACATTTCAAGTGCGGTGGAAGCTGGCTAGCTTCTAATGGTTCATTAAAACTTGATGAGAATGATAGAGATGTAATATTCTCTGGTAATCTATATCTCAATGTTTTGCAATACTGCATCGTGGTAACTTTGGATCTAGATATCAATTGGTAGATTTCTTCCAAATTTTTGACATTAAAGTCAATTGAAATCGAGTTGATATTAGGAGGAATCTCATTTTTTTGAAGAATTTTTTCTGTAATATAGTCGATTGTTTATAATAGATAATGTAAGTTATTTAATAATAATAAAAAAAACATATTATACATACTATATTTGATAACATAGTATTCTGTAATCCCAAGATCATCTTTTACAATTGAAAGATGATAATTATTCTTTCTATTGATTGAATCTATGTACATTGATTTATATGACTTTAAAAACATATTATTTTTATGTTTATCGTTTATTATTTTTTTAATATGATCAGTATTAAAAGATAGATATTTATCTCTTTCATTGAACCATCTTTTACAAACTAATGTAAACACTATTCTATCTATGTTATCATCTATAAAACTAATAATCTTTGATAACAATAGGTGTGATAGATTAAAAAATCTATTATCGTAATTGCTAACTAGATTATTATTTAATTTGTTGTCATTATTCTTATTGTTATTCTCCATCTTTAAACAATCTCTTTTTTTAGAACAATGAAACTTTTTTTCAAGAGAATAAAGAGATCTCTTCTCTATTGTTTCCAAAAATTTTAATAACTGAACTTCGTAAAATTTGTTCAGTTTAGTTTTTTAACTTATACAAATAAGTAAACTTTTATTTATATTTATTTATAGACTTTTTCTTATCATTCAATGATTGTTAATCTATCACATTTATTGTTATTAAAGATAGTTAATTATCTTGAGGATAACATAGATAGAATATGTGTCACTTTGAAAGAAATACGATTTTCAATTCACCTTGCTGAATATGATATCGATGAGATATTCAAAGATCGATCACAATATCATTTAGAGACACTAAGTGTAAATGCAAACAAACAAGAAGGGTACCGACTTCGACAATCTAAAGATCAAAGAACTGATTGGAATTTCAAACATATTAATTTTTTATGCGAGATATTCCATTTTGTGTGGAGCCTTTAAATTTTGGTAGGAAAAGCATAAGAAAAAGGCAATATTTCGGAATTTCCATCATCATTGAAGAAGTTCATATTCCAATTTAATGAAACAATCGATCGTCTTCGTTTCGCAATACCAAATACAGTTGAAGAAGTCGAGATACACTTACACTTTTGAAAAGGACATCCATCACCAAGTAAAAAAAGAAAAAAAAAAGTAACACCCAGTCACGATCGTTGGAAATTTGCCTGCTCGTTTCTTGCAAAAAAAAATTCATTTTTGAACAAAATTTTATATGAAATTTTAAATATTTAAATTAATATAAATTTATTTGTTTGTAGATTTTATTTAAATAAGAATTGTTTGATCTATTATATAATCAAATAATATATGTATATATATAAATAAATTAAATAAAAAATGGATAAATTTAAAAAAGAACCTGGTGAAATAGTTCAATTGAGAGCGGAAACAAAGTTTGCAAAGGAAGCAGGCACTCTCTATTGCACCAACATGAGATTGGTTTGGGTACAATCAGGAAAGATTGAACCTTCATTACATTTTCATTTTTCAGAAATAAAAAGTAATGTAAATAAATCTGTTATATTATTTGTTTGTTTGTTTGTTTGTTGTTTGTTTGCTATTTATTTAACTTGATTGGTTTTATATCTACTATCTATTTATATTCTATACAAACTTGTTTCTGATTCTTATTATTCATTATTATTATTATTTTAGCTCAATTTGTATCTACTTCTACAAGTGCAAAAGCATTGCTACGTCTAAGTGTAAAAGATGAAAAGGATTCGAATGCAACACAAGACTTTCTCTTTGAATTCAGTCATATGTCGAATGCACGTCAAGATCTAAACAAGTTCAAAGAGCGTATCGGTCAAGTAGTAAAACCACCTCCAGTATCACCGAATTCACCGGTTGCCAAATCAGCATCTGCCGTTGCCAAGCCTGTCGCCAAGCCACAAGTACCGGTAGCACCACCGAAGCCAGCGACACCCAAGACATTCCGCAATGGTACGGTCACCGAAGAGGAAGTTAAACAACGTGTTCAGCTACTTTCGTCGAATATGGAGTTGAAGCAATTATTCGATTCACTGGTGGGTGCAGGTATCATCAGCGAGAACGACTTTTGGGAGTCACGAAAGATGATGTTGAAAAACGATGGAATGCGACCCGATCGACAACACGTCGGTATGCCTAGTATCATCTTGAGTGACGTCAGACCAACCTCTGAATCAATCAATGCAGTTCGTTATAGATTGACACCATCGATCATCAATCAGATATTCATTCAACACCCATCGGTCGAACGTGCCTACAAAGATAACGTACCAGGCAAACTATCAGAACAAGAGTTTTGGAAGAAATATGTACATTCTAAATACTTTTATCGTGATAGAAACATACATAATCCACCACCTACAGATGATCTATTCTCAAGATATGATACGAATGATGATAGTGGTAAGTATCAGTTGTTTTAAACTATATTGTTTTATCATTTTAATCATTATTTTAAACTAACATTAACACATTAAAATATAAAGAGATAAAGTTATTAAAGAAGAAATTGATGGATATCAATCCATTGGTTGATCTATCATCAGAAGGTGATGAAGATAACCTATCGAGTGGATATGGTGTACTTTTAGATGCGAATTTGAACCCAGAGAAACTAAAGAATGCATTACCATTACTCAGAAAGTTTAATCGACACAGTTCATTGGTTTTAGGTTCAAAAGATTTTATAAAGTATGCTGTAGGACAGATTAGAGTTTGTTTATTTATCTAATCAAAAATGTATTTTATTTTCTTAAATAATAGTGCAACAGATACAGTTAGTGCAAAAGATAAAGATAGATATAGTACTGAACAAATTGAAAAGATATTGAAATCAAACAAAAGAGTGTTACAAGAACATGCTGTGATGACCGATCTCGAAGATCAAGTACCACTTGACTTTCCAAAACTAAAGATTCAAGATCAAAAGAGATACTTTGAAGGTCATTCACAAAACATTCAAAGAGAAGAAGATAAACAGATATTCATTGGTTTCTTTCAAGATGAATTCACAAATTGGAAATGTGATTTTAAAAATGTAAGTTTAAAAAGAGAATTAAGATTATCAAGATAATAAAGTTCTAATTATAACTACTTTATTTATTTTTAATATATGTTAAATTTAGACAACCAAAACAAATAATGGAGTTTTAGATGAGATTGCTTCGATTTCATCGAGTAGAAATGATAAGACTCAAGGTGAATATCAATTGAATCAGAATCAGTTTAAACAGGATCTGTTGTCTTCATTTAGAAAGACCAATGAATTACTTAGACATTTCTGGGCATCATCTTATACTCCTGGTATTGGAAGACCACCAACCGCCTTCCAGAAGAAAAAGAATCGTGAAATGGGCACTCACATTGACAATATGTATTCAGAACTTGAGAATTGGAAGAATACACTGACAAAAGATGGAAAGATCAATCAGGCATCACTTATAAACTCAATTATGCAATCACTACACAAAGCAATTGAAAAACGACAAGAAATAAACGATCATGAAATAATTGGTACTGATTAATCAATTACTCTTGAATAGACAAATAATAATTCATAAAGTAATCTTAATGATACTAATATTCTTGACTGTTATAAGATATATGGTTTAAATCCTATTTAATGAAATAAATATATTTTTATTTAATTCTAGCTTAATTTTATTTATATTCATCGTCTTCTTCCCAATCTGTCTGATGGTTTTATTTTTTTTTTAATCAAATTTACACAGAAATTCCTAAGAAAGAAAATATAATATTTCATCAAACCTATTTGCCTATTTTAAATAAATATCTCTCGATTTTATTCATCTATTTCAACTTTTATCCACCTAGGGAAATATCGATAGAGAGTTGATTCATAATATGCAAATATATTTGGAATATTTGATTCATGAACAATCGCAGATGTATAGAATGGTTCTTCGCTGAAGAAGAGATAATGATGATCGTCCAGCCTTCGTAACCAGACATGTTCATCACCACCATTAGACAGCTCTGGAATGAGAATAAGGTTGTTGGGTATTCGAGGTTGTGGAAGTAACATTGCTGGAATTGTCAGCGATTGAAGTGATGGTGGTAGAACATCACTTGGAAATAGTGTTAAATCTTCATTCCAATCATCTAAATCAACCGCCAATTCTTGTAATCCACTTGGAAGTGTCTCATTAGAGTTGAATTTAAAAGTTGAACTGTAGTCGAGAATTAATCTTTTGACTGTCGATGGAATTACTTCAAAATCTAAATAGAGATCGCCACCATTGCGAATTTGAAGTATTTCAATACCTTCTGGAATATCTATAATAGATTCAACTTTATATTTGAAAGGATTACTTAAATCAAGTTCCAAATCATCGATTTTCAAATTATCGAGTGAATCTGGTTTGTATCCATCTAACTTAAGATATTCGAAATGATATTGTGATCGATCTTTGAATATCTCATCGATATTATATGATAAATGTGTAAGATCGAGATGTTTGATTGAAGGTGGCATCGTTGATATTAATCGTTTTCTTCTTCTTTGACTAATTGCCAGTTTTGTTAATGAACATGGAAGGTAACTTAGATCGATTGTTGAATCTATATCACACTGATATAGTATTAATGATTTAATATTTGAAAGTGATTTGATTGATGGAAGCCATGATAATGGTGCTTTTACTTCACAAAGTGTCAAAGGTAATACTCCATCATCAATTGGTACTGTATTTCCAAGAAAATAGAATTCTTCAAGATTTGGAGGTAATGATCCAACTTTTAGAATATGACCACCATAGTATTTGAGAACTTTCAATGATGATGGTAATACACCTGGTTCGATTGCTTGTTTGAAATCATCACCGAGATTCAATATCTCCAGTGTATTGGGAAGATCACCTTTTTTGATTGGTTGATTGAATCCATGAGCAAACTCTAGAGATTTCAAATGCTGTGGAAGATAACCAGGTAACAACGGTTCATTAAAGGATATGAATGATATATTTGTAAGATTCTCTGGTAATCTATATCTTAATGTGCGACATCTCTCTAAAGTGGTGACTTGGGATCGAGAAATTAATCGATACATTTCATAGCAAGTAGCATCAGAAGAATCAATATCAATCGCAATTGCACTGAACTTTGGAGGAATCTCATTTATTTCTATGAGTTGTTCTAATATAATATTAATAGTATAATATTTAAATAGTGTTAACCTAATTTATTCTTTGATTAACATATTTATTACTTACCTGGTGTCATTTTATAATCTATTGTATCTCCTCTGATAACGTGAAGATAATAATTGTTTTTATGTTTGAATGAATCGATGTATATTGATTTATAAGACTTCAAGCACATACTATCTTGATTAACATTGCATTTATTGATATTAATAATATGATCAGTTTTAAAAGATAGATATTTATGTCTTTCATTGAACCATCTTTTACAAACTAATGTAAACACTATCCTATCTACATTATCATCTATATAATTAATAATCTTTGATAATATCAAATGCGATAAATTAACTAATCTATTATCGTTATTGTTCATTGAGTATGACGCTGTTGTTAACTTATTAACTAGAATAAAAGTGATCTAAATCAAATTTATGAAAATTTTTTAATTTTTTAAATAAATACAACTTTGTACAATTTTACTTTATTTATCTATAAAATTCCTATCTTTGCCAAAGCTTATAGATATTAATAATTAAAAATGATAATACTAAAGTTAAAAAAAATACCTGTGCATATCATATTCATAGATTCTTTCCTGTTTTTCAAGTGAATTTATCATTTTATCATATTTTCTATATTTATTATTTTTTTTTTATCTTCTTTGATCAGGTTGGTTCTTTGAGTTGCTGCTGTGATATGGAGGTGGTGGTTGTACATGTGATTTATATGGTGGTGGGTTAGCTCCTGGTTGTTGCTGAGGTGGTGGATATGACTGCCGTGGTTGATTACCTCCTCCTCTTTGACCACTACCAGGTGGTGCACCACCTGCATTATATGGTATATTCGAGTTGGGTTGTCTGTTCTGTGGGTTGGCTCCTTGCTGCTGTGAATAGTTGTTTTGAGGTGGATGATAGTTTTCGTTTCTCGGTTTCTTGTTTGGATCGTTTTGTTGTTGTTGCTGTTGTTGTTGTTGCTGCTGCTGCTGTTGCTGTTGCTGTTGTTGTCTCTTCTTTTTAGTTTTAAATTCATGACAAGATGGATACTTTGGTAGAGACACAGGATCGCAAGGCAATGGTGCCGTCCAGAAATATGGACTATCCAATGCATCCGATGCCGATATTCTCTTCTTTGGATCCAAACATAGCAATCGATCCAATAAATCTAAAGCATCCGGTGTAAACACAGTACTATCACTATAGTGATTTAAATTGATCAAGTTAGTATAAACATTAGATAAAACCGATATGTAGTGTACAATGCATTCGATTCAACATACTAATTCTTTGTTAATTCTTCTCTTAATATTCTTTTTTGATCCTTCTTTGGTTTCAATACTTTCCACCATTCCAAATCTTTGACACCAGGCCAGTTTTCGTCGGTGGGAGTACCACACAATTGGAAGATCTTATCCAACTGATCGATTGGACTTCTTCCTGGGAATAATGTTTTTCTTGCTAATAATTCTGCCATTATACAACTAAATAGATATATAATATATATATATAAGTATAATGTTAGATTGTTGTTATTTTTTCGATAATCTATATCAACTACATACCCAACAGACCACAAATCAATCTCAGGACCATAGTGAAAAGCACCGAGTAGTAACTCTGGTGGTCTATACCAAAGAGTGATAACACGCGTTGTCAATTGTTTGTTTGGATCAGAGTTGTTATTGGGTCTTGCTAGACCGAAATCTGCTAACTTTAATATACCATTATTGTTTAACAATAAATTTGATCCTGTATTATTATATGTATAAATTATAATAATATGTTGATTATTAGTTATATATTGTTTATAAGTTCAACATAAGATATGCACTATTAAATAATAGTTTGATAGATTAGTTACCTTTAATATCTCTATGTAATACATTGTTTCTATGACAATAATCTAAACCCTCTAATAGTTGCTTTAGGTAGCATTTAACTTGATCTGGTTGGAAGAACTTGAAAACAGGACTGTCCATCAAACCGTTCAAATCATGATCCATGAATTCAAACACCATATAAACACTACCCTTTCCATTGTTGGCAGGCGATGCCTTTGAAGTTACAATCTCTTTTAATTTAACAACATTCTTATGATCTAATTCTTTTAATATCTTTATCTCTCTTATTGCTGTAATTGGGAACTATATATATATATAAAGACAGAAAATAAAAACAATAATCAAATATCTTATTAATAACAAATAATAACAATAACTATAGTGTTATTTATTATATATATATATATTGATAAATTACATACACCTTCACTTTCATTTTCCATTAAAACCTTCTTTAATGCAACTACTTCATCTGTTAACTTATTCTTTGCTTTATATACTTGACTATTTAATGTTATTGTTTTTAGTTAATTACTTGATCAAGTATTTATTATAGTAATATTGCAGTCAGTATGTACATACCCAAAAGTACCTTCACCGATCTGTTCGATTCTCTCATAGAGATCTACACTTCTTGCACCCCAACCAGTATTTGAATTACTATTACCACAACATGTTATAGTTCGATAGTTATTAGCGGTACCGCTGTTACTGTTATTTCCACTACTATGATTGCTATTACCACTATTGTTATTGTTATTGTTTTGATGATGATGATTACTATGGTGTTGTTGTTGTTGGTATTGATACTGTTGATGATATGTATCTTCCATTATATAAATCAATTTTGATAACTATATATTTACTTTTTATAATATAATATCTCTATTATTAATAAGTAATATATTATCGTTTAAAAAAAAAAAAAAAAAAAACAAAAATTACAATTTATTTATTTATTTTTTTTTTTTTAAAAAAAAGAATTTATTTATTTTTTATATTTGTTCTAATTGAAATTTTTAATACAACTACTATATTTGTAGATGTTGATGCAAAAGGTTTGAATATAAGAATCTGTTGAGCTTAGTTTATTTTATTTTTTTTATTGGATTTTTTTTTTTTTTTTTTTTCAGAGTCATGAGATGAGACACATTCTGTGATTAGTAATATTTATTTGTTGTAAAGTTTTTATAATATTAAAAAAAATAATAAAATAAAAAAATGTTTTGTTGAACAAACAAAAAAATAAAAACAGTAGAAAAGGTATGGATGTTGAATATCGAGACAAAGTTCAATCTTTACTCCTAATGGTTACACTCAATGAGTAGTTCCAGTTACATTACAATCCACCAGCTATAAATTAAATTATAATTACTTAGTCGTCATCTTAAGATATTGATTATTCCTTTCTATCTTAAAATTTAGTGCTTCATCGTCATCACTTACCTATCGTCACAATGGATCAATAATAATTGTAAAAACTTTTTATATTTCATTTTATACTATTGCAATATAGATACACTCTTGGCTTATAACAATGTGAACCATGATTAGAGTTCAGAGAAGAAATAACACACTGATCAAATAACAGTAAATACAACCCCGATTCACTTCATGCTGTTGATGACAAGAATGAGGCTAAATTAAAAGAATGTAACGAATAGAGGAATAGGGTGATGAAAATGGGAAACAATTAAAGTGGTATGTCTTGTTTTTTATTAGTATATCATTTTATGTATGTTAACATTATATTCTATCCAGCATATTGGAAGCTCGTTGGTGGGGAGAGAGAGAAGATTAACATATTTCAAAGCTTGTATTATCGACCAATCTGATATCAACAAAGATCGTCTGATGCGCTAGAAGTTTTTCAATTGATTAATGGGCATAAAAGGAGTATGTTTAGTGACAAAAAGTTATGGAATTTAAATAGAGTCATTTATAAAAAAAAAACCGATTGAAAATTACTTACTTAAAATCAAGACTAATCGGGTCTGAGGGTGTGTCCATCAATATTGACCCACAAAATATTTAAATGATTTATATTAGTTTGGAATCATTTTTCATGTAACCTAAAACTTTTTTAAAAAATCAAACATACTCCGACAATATTAACCCCAATTTTTTTTCCAAACACAAAATTTTTATTTTTTTTTCCAATTTTATAACCCACTTTTTGGAAAAAAATAAAAATTTCAATCAATTTGAAATAACTATAATCCTCCAATATTTTAGTTATTTCAAATTGATTGAATAGAAACAACAAACTTTGAAGATATTTTTTTGATTCACAACATATGCATTCACAAATCATCAGTCGACCGCATAACAATTGATTCTCTTTGTTATTCCCAACTAATTCTGATTATTTTTTATTTTTTAAAAATACCAAAGATTAAACTGCAAAGAGTTAATATCTTTCTATTAATTATAAGTTCCCTCATTTGAATGAGGCTAATCCCTCATTATCAATATGTTTCTATAAATAATGGTCTCTATTCAGATATCATAGTTAAAAATTCTTATAAATAATGAAACATTCAAATTTATTATTAATTTTATTTGTTTTGACACTGATAGTTCTTAATCACCGCTCAGGAGCAGCGGCTCCTGTTAAGATGCCTGGTACCTTTACTACTATTAGGAATGCGATTGTAGCCGCGGTTACTATTGCAGCGCCTGAATTACTTCCAGGTTTTCCACCACCTTTGGCAGGTGCCATCGTCAATTCTTTGTTCCCAAATCAAGCATCGGATCCACAGGCCGTATGGAACAGTATCTTGGTCTATGCTCAAGCTGCCATCGATAAGAGTATTGATACTGCAACATATTCTTTGGTTCAATCAGAATTACTCGGATTCTCTCAATTGATGGATGAATATTACTTTGCTGCAATGTCCGATCCAGATTCCACACCAGAGTACCTAAGTTCTGTTTACATTTCGTGTGTTACTCAAGTGATTCGTCAAGAGCAACTTTTCAAAACAGAACAATTCCAAGCCACACTCTTGCCATTGTTTGCTCAATTTGCCAATCTCTATTTAACATTCATTCGTGATGGTGTAAATTATGGAAATCAATTGGGATGGAGTCAATCTGTTAAAGCTAAATATGATACTTTGATGAAATCAAAGATTACTAGTTATGCTAGTTATGCAAATTCAGTTATCAATACTCGTATTCAATCATTACCATACACTGTTTCAACACTTCAGCCAGTAGATCAATGGAATAAGATTTCAGATGAACTCAATCATTTCTATATGTCAGTAACATTGTTTTCATACAATTGGAAATACTTTGACGTCAAGTTATATCCAACTGGTGGTTCTATTGGTCCAGTTTCACATATTCTTTTATCAAATCTTGCTGGTGTTTTCAATATTCCAGATTGCACATACAATGTTTGTAAGAAATTAAATCGACCAGAAACAGTTGCATCTCAAGTATCGACCACAAGAATGATGTCAAAAATAACTCCATACTTCCACACTGGTCTCAGTCTTGTTGGACTCAACATTGAATACAATGATGGATCAACAAAGTTGATTGGACGTTCATCAGGATCAAATATTTCACCAGACCCAACATTAGTTTTAAGAAAAGTTCCAATTGTTTCAGTCTCTATCTCAACTGATCCAATTCATACTCATGCCATCACATTCACTTATTTCGATTCGACCAAAGACACTCTAGGAAAAGTAACTACCAACTCTAAAGCTCAAACATTTGATTCATCATTCCCAGGACAATGTGTTGTTGATATTGTTGAACCAGGATATGATTTGGAAGCATTTTCATATTTAAGTGGTCTAGCAATTGCTTATGATGATGTTGATTTCCGTTTCCCAGTGTCATCATCGGGACCAGTAGCAGTTTCTCAATATTATTATCAAGAATCAAATGGTGAATCCAGATATCTTTACAAGTATGTAAAAAATATATATTTTATTTATGATTAAAGACCAAAATTTATAGTATATTTAATTAACAATTTTAATTTAATTGAATAGTTCTCCAGGAAAAGTATCCACCGATTTAGCAGCATTTATTGGACCAACAAGTCAAATCAATATTCCAAATAAAGGAGTATATGATTTTGGAACAAATGATTTCTCAGCAACATCTCTTGTCCAAACAACAGTACCAGGAACAATCATGTCAAATAAACCTGAGCCTGGAAGCAGCTTTGATAATGGTGGATGGAGAATTGTCATCAATGAAAATGGTTTAATTATTTTCATAATTGACAATGGTTTCGGATCGTATAAAACAATATCATCAACAACACAAATACTTGATGGAAATTGGCATCATGTTGCTGCTATTCGAAGATCTGGTTCATTGGAAATTTGGTTGGATGCTGTTAAACTCACAACAACAACATCTGGTTCAAATTTGAGTGCCAAATCAACAAATACATTATTGATTGGTGCCAATTATTACACCAATCAACCCAATGAGCCACATTTTGTTGGATCAATCGAAGATATCACTATTTGGAATGTTGCAATCTCTCAAACACAAATATCAAACACAATGTACAAAAATATTGTTGGAAATGAACCAAATTTGGTTGGATATTGGCCATTTGATAATAATTTCAATGATAAGAGTTCAACCGGAAATAATGGTGCTTCGACTGGAACAATTAATTTTGTTCCAAGTACTTTATCATCAAACATTGGATGGTCATTTGGAGGATATTCATTCAAAGCATTCCAAGTTCCATGGTCTGTAATTATAGATCCTACTACAGCTTCTGATACCGAGAGAGAAATTGTTTATCGATTCAAATTCACACAATCAAATGGTAATAGATTCTATTATACAACCGATAGTTCATTCACTTCAAGTGGTTGGGTGAAAGATGGTATTGCATTCCAAGTATATGATGCAATTGATGCCACACCTTCTGCCAAGCCAGTTTACAGATATTCTAGAACTCAAATTCAAGCATTTGGATCAGGTTTAGTTTATGGATATTCAACCGTTCCAAATATGTTAGGCTGGACAAAAGAAGGTATTGCTTGGTATACAACAAGTGATTCAACACCATCATTCCTTTCATATCAAGATCTTGAATATAAGATGATTCAAAATGTTGGATCACAAAGTTGTTTAACAGCACCAACAACATCTGGATCATCAGTAACACTTTCAACATGTGATCAATCGAATCTTCAACAATTTTGGTATTTGAAATATGATTCATTTGGACCACATCTTTACAATCCAAAAACAATGATGTATATGAACAGTCAAACAACAACATTGATTGGAACAACATCGATTCCACAAAACAATTTTAATATTCTCAATCAATTAACAAATGGACAATACATAATTCAAGAATATATTTCTTCATTATGTCTTCAACTCAATACTGTCTCAAATATTGTTGAATTCAAAACTTGTGATTCATCAAATCAAAATCAAATTTGGAAATATGTAAGTTGTTTCTAAAATTTTAAAATTCATATAATTTCTATTTTAAAGCAGTATTATTAATTATTTTCTCAATATAGCCAAGTTCAGTTTTAGTTGAAAGTTCGAAATCAATTCCATTGTTCCCAGGTGCATGTTTAGATTCACTTGGATTGAAATGTCCAACAACACTTCCTGAAGGTAAAACACTCAAGACATCAACTACATCACTCACAATCAACTCTCAAGGAAATGGATATTTATCACTTAAATCTGGAGGTTCTGAAGTATTTTCGTTGGGAGTAACAACTTCAACATCAGGACCATATTCAATCACAATCCAATCATTTGATGGAAATGTTGTTTTGGTTGGTAAATCTGGAACATTCACAGCAATTATGTGTAATGGTCTTGAAGGTCAATATCTCAATCTTCTTGATAGCATTTATGGTTTACCATACGGATTGGTTGTCCAAAACGCTAAAAACAAGATGGTTTGGTCGAAATTAGGATATCCAACATCAATGAAGATTGGATTGATTCCAGGTTCGTTCATTGACAATCTTGACACAAATAATTATCTTGGAGTCAATCAATTTATCACCAATGGAAGAGATTATTTGATTGTCAAGAAAACACCTTCTGGTGATTCCTTTGGTGCATATTTATATGGACAAAATCCAAATGCTGTATCAACTCCTCTCTGGAAATATGAATATTCGACTTTATTAAAAGAAGATCTCAGAATGTACGTTCATTACAATGGTGATACCAATACTTTTTGTTTCGTCAACTCTATAACAGGATCATATTCTTGTCATATGTTTGGAGATTGGAACACACCAAGCATTCAATCATCTCGATATCTCCAAATTCCAGCACCAGGAAGTGACCAAGCAACAGATTGGGCAATTGCATTGCGTTCAGCAACAGGATCTCTGACATATGGATATTTTGGAAACTCCAAAGCTTTTGGAAACTTTGCACTTCAACCAAATACAAACACTTTATATCAAAATAGATTCCTAAGTTTCCAAATCAATCAAAACAAATATTATATTAAGAATCTGTTCACAAACCAGATACTTCAAGAATCACCCGCAAATCTTCAAATATGTAACCATGCTTGGTCATCCACTGGAATTTATCAATTGATCTATGATACAACAACCACTTGCTCGTCCAATGCCAAGACAATGATTGATTCAAGTGGAGTTCCAAATGATCGATCAACTCAAACCGGTAGATCGATAATACTTCTTCCATCAATGCCAGAATTAGTTGTATCTGATGTAACTGGAAAATACATATGGTCACTCGGATACAGTACTTTTTAATTGAAACTCAAGATCTTAAATAAATTCTAATCATCTTCTATATTGAATTTATTTCAATTTCAATAATTATTTATTTTTTCCTTAGAGGTATTTAAGCATTTCATCTACATCTATAAAATAAAAAGTATGAATTCTGGATATTTAAAACAATTATATAATAAATAAATATTATTATTAGTGAGATGTTCCATATCTCTTCCAGTGTAAATTCTAAGCGTTTCTATGCTCTCTGGATAATCTTGCAAACATAATATCCACTATATCCATACATATATCGAATTTGAATATCAGTGTTTTAAGTCCGTCGATGTAAATGGAATTCCATTTTTAATTCATCTACCATTAGATACTCTATTTGGTATTGTGATCGATCTTTGAATATCTCATCGATATCATATGAAAATTGTGTAAGATCGAGATGTTTGATTGATGGTGGCATAGATGATATTAATCGTCCTGGCACGTAAGGAAAATCGAAAAACTGGTGAACACGGCAGATAGCTTAGATCGATTATTGGATCCTGTGAATGATAACTTAGTATCAAAGATTTAAGATTTGGAAGTGATTTGATTGATGGAAGACATGATAATGGTGCTTTCAATATGGCAAGTGTCAAAGGTAATACTCCATCATCTTCGAAAGGTAGTAAACTATCACCATGATATTGGAATTCTTCAAGATTTAGAGGTAATGATCCAGCTTTTAGAGTATGTTTACCACCATAGTATTCAAGAACCTTAAGAGACGATGGTAATACACACGGTTCAATAGGAAATTTGAAACTCTCACCCAATATCAATATCTCCAGGGTACTTGGAAGATCATCTCTTTTAAATGGTTGACTAAATTTGGAGTATTGTAAATGTAGACATTCCAAATGTGGCGGAAGATTGCTAGACAGTAATGGTTAATCGAAAATGGTGAGAATGACAAAGAATTTCACTAGTTCAGTTACATTGGATCGAGTTATCATTCGATACATTTCTTCTGAATCGGAACCATTTGTGCCAATTTCAATCGAACCGATACTAAGAGGAATCTCTTCTATTAGTTGTTCTATAAGAATATGATTAACAATATATTAGTATCATTATTTTCTAATTGTACATATATCTACTTGATATTGGTTGTTTATTAAATGGTTTGCCTGCTCCGTTGCACTGTTATGATAATCTTGATACCATTGCTTGTTCTATTGTATTGTTGGTGTCTGTAGCTTAGATGACAGTTGATTGGTACTCCTCTATTATATAGCTGCTAATTCTACTTTTATATGATGTAATTGGACGCGTTGCTGATATGTTATTAGTTATGAGTCTAGTGATATCGCTGTTTGTTTTTTTTTTCTAAATTTACGCTCTTTTTAACTTCTTTGATCATCACATTTATTGTTATCAATGATTATTAATTTTATTTATAATATAGATAGAATAGTGTTTACATTAGTTCAATGACAGAAAGAAATATCTATCTTTAAATAATAATATTAAAAAGAAATCCAATCATCAATCAATACAGCATGTTGTAACACTCGTTTGTTTTAGTAGGATTTATTTAAAATATTATTTTTTTATTATTAAATGATGATACTTCCAAATCTTTTACGATCGATTTCATCGTTCTCAAAGAATGGTTCCCATTTGTTTTGTTCGACAGAGTATCGAAGATTCTCACGACTGCCAGTGAGCAAGTAGATGAAATTCTTGGAGGGTGAAACCTTACGATAGACCATCGATAAGTAGTTAATATAGAATTCAATACTTTCAAGTCGTTGGAATTGTTTGGTGTCCATGTTGAATCGGATAAAGTACTTTCGGTGGTTGAGAACATAGATGTTACCGTCATCGTCAGTACAACCACTGTATGCACACTCCAGATCGTTGAAACGATACTCTACAGATTCCATTGAGATGGGATTGAATGCTATCACCAGAGGAACGTCGGATGGCACCGTGTAGATCCATCCGTCGCGACGATGATACACTGAGATCACCTTGTTTGAATAGTTTTTGAAAGAAGGCTCTTTGATTTTCAGTCGCTTAGTGTGCACGTTGAACGATTCTATTGTTGGGTCGGGTCTGGAATCTCTGTTTCCGCCAACCAGATATATATGATCGTCACCGTCATAACACAGCGAGACACCATAGTAACGAGTTAAATTCTTGACGTCTTCCACAACGCTAAACGATTTCGCTTTGATATTGTATTTGATAAGCTTGCTACTGCCGGCATTGAAACCACTAAATATATAGATGTCCTCGCCTACCAATGCCGTAGACATGGTTGTATTTCGAAGGTCGAGTATATGACCTTCGGGAAACTCTACCTCTTCCGTATGAAAGTAATCATCATCTACGAAATGAATCAGAGTTGCACCGTTTCTATGTAGAGAGAAGATTGTATTTTTAGTTTGGTTGGGTTTTGTTACACTGATCGACTTGTGGATCATCGATCTGAATGGTTGAATATCAAACTTTATCGTATAGATATTGAATGGTTGAACGATTTGTAATTGACGTTGTGGGTTGAATTGTTTTGAGTATTTATAGATGCTATCCAATAACCATGAATCTGAATTATTATTATAATATTGATTAACTATTATAGAGATATGATCTTGTTGTTGTTTTTGTTGATCAAATACAACTCTATTATTTTCAATGAATGATATCAAAGTTGAATTCTCATTGATTGATTTGATTATTGTAGATAATGAATAGTCATCTGTAATATCTGGTTTGATTTCTTCAAATTCATTATTACTACTACTACTATTATTATTATTATTAACATTATATTCTTTGTTGTTAATGATGATATTATTACTATTATTTATATCGACTAAATATTTTAATTCATTTAGTAATTGATTAACTTGTTGATTGTGTGTGTCAATATCATCATTGATCGATTTCTTTAATTTATGTTCTATAACTCTTAAATATTCATGTAATTCTGAAATGTGTTGTGATATCTCTGATTCTTTTGATGTTAATGATTGAATGTGTAGTGATGAATCTTTTAACACTGACCAAATAGATTTTATTCTTTTATTGATAAATATATCATTTATTTCATTACTAATATTACTATTATCAAGACACAGATGATTATTAAGATTTGATTTTATTTTGCTTATATGATCACAATGATCAAGATGTTCTTTATATAGACTATTATGTATTGTCAAACAGGATGTGCACAATAATGTTGTGCATTGATAACATACTGTATGATAATAACAATTATGCTTTGAACACTCCATAAATAGCAATCTGTTTGTTATAGGATTATCAGATATATAAATTATAGTTATATAAATAAAAACATTAATATTAGAAGTTTTTTTTTTTTTTTTATCGACAAATTTTTTAATTAAATCTTTCTGAAACTATGATGAAGAAATATTGTATTAAAAATTAATTCTAAACTTGAATCTTTAGGTTAGATTTTGTCTTTTTAATTAAATCTTTCTTCATCATAGTTTCAACTATGATGAGGATCGACAATTATTCTAGTACTAAGTATATTATATTATAATCTTCACTTGTTTATAATGGTTATACTAAACTCATAGCTTTGACTGGATCATAATAAATTATTTAATCTTAAAATGTATTACTTTTAACTACCTATCATCATTTAATGGTTAAGAAAATGAAGTTATTGTTCATATTGTTGAACTGATTCTATCATTATTATGTGTGTTTTTAAATGAATTAGATAATAACATAATAAGAAGACATTTATTTAAAATGTAATGATAAATAATTAACAATTATAGTAATAGAAAAAAATTTCTTTATTAATTGCATTGAATGGTTTATCTACGTTAAACTATCAACAACAGGCAGGTACTATAATCTAAAGAATATTTTAATTTTTGAATGAATGTTTTAATGTATTTTTTATTTATTTAAAAATAGTATTAATCGTAAATAAATACTGATCGAATACGAGATACAATTGCAGCATTGAAATTGATTCTTGATTGACCGAAAATGAGATAATGATTATCATAAATCTTTCGAACTTGGAGTTCAACTATATTTTCATTTCTTGTTAAACACAAGTTGGTTATTGATTTTGGTAAGTTAAAAACATCTCGAAGCACTCCAGAGGAAACAGTCAGTGATTTTACAGAGTCTGGAATCCATCTAGTTGAGAATTGATCTCGACAATATAGTTTTATCACGACTTCTTCGACAGTGTTTGGAATTTTGAAACCCAGTGCACTAATTGACTTATCCGAGTTAAATATAAACTTCTTCACTGACGATGGAAACCCATTTGGAATTGTTTTATCTACTTTATATGTATCGTATCCAAAATTTACAGTTTCCACACCAAATGGAATATCTCTGATAATCGATTCTCTATTATCAAAATCTAGCTGCAACTCCTTGATCTTCAGTTTGTCAAGAGATTCTAGTTTCGATCCATCTACACATAGTCTTTCCAAATTAAATTGTGATCGATTTTTGAATATCTCATCGATATCATATTGTGTTTGATTGTTGGAATGTTGATTATTAGTTATTGTTTATAAGTTCAACATAAGATATGCACTATTAAATAATAGTTTGATAGATTAGTTACCTTTATTATCTCTATGTAATACATTGTTTCTATGACAATAATCTAAACCCTCTAATAGTTGCTTTAGGTAGCATTTAACTTGATCTGGTTGGAAGAACTTGAAAACAGGACTGTCCATCAAACCGTTCAAATCATGATCCATGAATTCAAACACCATATAAACACTACCCTTTCCATTGTTGGCAGGCGATGCCTTTGAAGTTACAATCTCTTTTAATTTAACAACATTCTTATGATCTAATTCTTTTAATATCTTTATCTCTCTTATTGCTGTAATTGGGAACTATATATATATATAAAGACAAAAAATAAAAACAATAATCAAATATCTTATTAATAACAAATAATAACAATAACTATAGTGTTATTTATATATATATATATATATTGATAAATTACATACACCTTCACTTTCATTTTCCATTAAAACCTTCTTTAATGCAACTACTTCATCTGTTAACTTATTCTTTGCTTTATACACTTGACTATTTAATGTTATTGTTTTTAGTTAATTACTTGATCGTATATTTATAGTAATATTGCATTCAGTATGTACATACCCAAAAGTACCTTCACCGATCTGTTCGATTCTCTCATAGAGATCTACACTTCTTGCACCCCAACCAGTATTTGAATTACTATTACCACAACATGTTATAGTTCTATAGTTATTAGCGGTACCGCTGTTACTGTTATTTCCACTACTATGATTGCTATTACCACTATTGTTATTGTTTTGGTGATGATGATTACTATGGTGTTGTTGTTGGTATTGATACTGTTGATGATATGTATCTTCCATTATATAAATCAATTTTGATAATATAATCTATCTATATATTTACTTTTTATAATATAATATCTCTATTATTAATAAGTAATACATAATCGTTTAAAAAAAAAAAAAAAAAAAAACAAAACAAAAATTACAATTTATTTCTTTTTTTTTTTTTTTTAAAAAAAAGAATTTATTTATTTTTTATATTTGTTCTAATTGACATTTAATTATACCACTATATTTGTAGATGTTGATGCAAAAGGTTTGAATATGAATCTGTTGAGCTTAGTTTATTTTATTTTTTTTATTTGATAGTTTTTTTTTTTTTTCAGAGTCATGAGATGAGACACATTCTGTGATTAGTAATATTTATTTGTTGTAAAGTTTTTATAATAAAAATAATAAATTAAAAAAATGTTTTGTTGAACAAACAAAAAAATAAAAACAGTAAAAAAAGGTATGGATGTTGAATATCGAGACAAAGTTCAATATTTACTCCTAATGGTTACACTCAATGAGTAGTTCCAGTTACATTTTTTGTATAAATTTCATCGTGTAAAGAAAAGGTTTGTGTTATAACTATCTAATATTTATAAACCAATCATTTATTAATTATAAATTTTTTTTATCAACCAAAAATACAATATAATGTCCACCAGCTATAAATTAAATTATAATTACTTAGTCGTCATCTTAAGATATGATATTGATTATTTCCTTTCTATCTTAAAATTTAGTGCTTCATCGTCATCACTTACCTATCGTCACATTGGATCAATAATAATTGTAAAAACTTTTTATATTTTATACTATTGCAATATAGATACAACAATGTGAACCCTTGATTAGAGTTCAGAGAAGAAATAACACACTGATCAAATAACAGTAAATACAACCCCGATTTACTTCATGTTGTTGATGACAAGAATGAGGCTAAATTAAAAGAATGTAACGAATAGAGGAATAGGGTGATGAAAATGGGAAACAATTAAAGTGGTATGTCTTGTTTTTTATTAGTATATCTTTTATGTATGTTAACATTATTTTCTATCCAGCCTATTGGAAGCTCGTTGGTGGGGAGAGAGAGAAGATTAACATATTTCAATGCTTGTATTATCGACCAATCTGATATCAACAAAGATCGTCACAGGAAACACAAAAAGTATAAAAAAACTTTTTTAGAAGTTTTTCAATTGATTAATGGGCATAAAAGGAGCATCAATGGCCCACTTGGTAAAAATAATAATAAAATGATCAATTAGTATTTGTTTTTTTTTTTCATTTTCATATCAACAAGATTTCGAATAAACGATTTGATTGGATCATCATTGTCAAACATACATACAAATGGTTAGTTTTTCAATCAAATGATCAAATCTCACAGGTGCAAAAAAAAAAAAAAAAGTTGAATAATTATGATTTGCATGAATGGACTTTTGTTTTTGAAAAGGTAAACTTTGAAATATGTGGCATCCTCTTAGGGTCTGTGTGAAAAAAATATGAACAAAATATTCTAAAAATACACTAATTTCAAAGATTGAGGGTTAAATTGGTGTTTTTTATTTAAATTTTAGGATACGAGGATTTTTGTTATTTCAAATTCAATGAATAGAAACTTTTGAAGATATTTTATTGATTCACAACATACATATGCATTCGAGGCTAATCCCTCATTATCAATATGTTTCTATAAATAATGGTCAAATTTGTCTATTCAGATATCATAGTTAAAAATTCTTATTAATAGAAATGAAACATTCAAATTTATTATTAATTTTATTTGTTTTGACACTGATAGTTCTTAATCACCGCTCAGGAGCAGCGGCTCCTGTGAAGATGCCTGGTACCTTTACTACTATTAGGAATGCGATTGTAGCCGCGGTTACTATTGCAGCGCCAGAATTACTTCCAGGTTTTCCACCACCTTTGGCAGGTGCCATCGTCAATTCTTTGTTCCCAAATCAAGCATCGGATCCACAGGCCGTTTGGAACAGTATCCTGGTCTATGCTCAAGCTGCCATCGATAAGAGTATTGATACTGCAACATATTCTTTGGTTCAATCAGAATTACTCGGATTCTCTCAATTGATGGATGAATACTACTTTGCTGCAATGTCCGATCCAGATTCCACACCAGAGTACCTAAGTTCTGTTTACATTTCATGTGTAACTCAAGTGATTCGTCAAGAGCAACTTTTCAAAACAGAACAATTCCAAGCCACACTCTTGCCATTGTTTGCTCAATTTGCCAATCTCTATTTAACATTCATTCGTGATGGTGTAAATTATGGAAATCAATTGGGATGGAGTCAATCTGTTAAAGCTAAATATGATAGTTTGATGAAATCAAAGATTACTAGTTATGCTAGTTATGCAAATTCAGTTATCAATACTCGTATTCAATCATTACCATACACTGTTTCAACACTTCAGCCAGTAGATCAATGGAATAAGATTTCAGATGAACTCAATCATTTCTATATGTCAGTAACATTGTTTTCATACAATTGGAAATACTTTGACGTCAAGTTATATCCAACTGGTGGTTCTATTGGTCCAGTTTCACATATTCTTTTATCAAATCTTGCTGGTGTTTTCAATATTCCAGATTGCTCATACAATGTTTGTAAGAAATTAAATCGACCAGAAACAGTTGCATCTCAAGTATCGACCACAAGAATGATGTCAAAAATAACTCCATACTTCCACATTGGTGTCAGTCTTGTTGGACTCAACATTGAATACAATGATGGATCAACAAAGTTGATTGGACGTTCATCAGGATCAGATATTTCACCAGACCCAACATTAGTTTTAAAACAAGTTCCAATTATTTCAGTCTCTATCTCAACTGATCCAATTCATACTCATGCCATCACATTCACTTATTTCGATTCGACCAAAGCCACTCTAGGAAAAGTAACTACCAACTCTAACGCTCAAACATTTGATTCATCTTTCCCAGGACAATGTGTTGTCGATATTGTTGAACCAGGATATGATTTGGCAGCATTTTCATATTTAAGTGGTCTAGCAATTGCTTATGATGATGTTGATTTCCGTTTCCCAGTGTCATCATCGGGACCAGTAGCAGTTTCTCAATATTATTATCAAGAATCAAATGGTGAATCCAGATATCTTTACAAGTATGTAAAAAATATATATTTTATTTATGATTAAAGACCAAAATTTATAGTATATTTAATTAACAATTTTAATTTAATTGAATAGTTCTCCAGGAAAAGTATCCACCGATTTAGCAGCATTTATTGGACCAACAAGTCAAATCAATATTCCAAATAAAGGAGTATATGATTTTGGAACCAGTGATTTCTCAGCAACATCTCTTGTCCAAACAACAGTACCAGGAACAATCATGTCAAATAAACCTGAGTCTGGAGGAGCTACCTTTAGTGGTGGATTGAGAATTGTCATCAATGAAAATGGTGTAATTATTTTCACAATTGACAATGGTTTCGGATCGTATAAAACAATATCATCAACAACACAAATACTTGATGGAAATTGGCATCATGTTGCTGCTATTCGAAGATCTGGTTCATTGGAAATTTGGTTGGATGCTGTTAAACTCACAACAACAACAACTGGTTCAAATTTGAGTGCCAAATCAACAAATACATTATTGATTGGTGCCAATTATTACACCAATCAACCCAATGAGCCACATTTTGTTGGATCAATCGAAGATATCACAATTTGGAATGTTGCAATCTCTCAAATACAAATATCAAACACAATGAACAAAAATATTTTTGGAAATGAACCAAATTTGGTTGGATATTGGCCATTTGATAATAATTTCAATGATAAGAGTTCAACCGGAAATAATGGTGCTTCGACTGGAACAATTAATTTTGTTCCAAGTACTTTATCATCAAACATTGGATGGTCATTTGGAGGATATTCATTCAAAGCATTCCAAGTTCCATGGTCTGTAATTATAGATCCTACTACAGCTGCTGATACCGAGAGAGAAATTGTTTATCGATTCAAATTCACACAATCAAATGGTAATAGATTCTATTATACAACCGATAGTTCATTCACTTCAAGTGGTTGGGTGTATGATGGTATTGCATTCCAAGTATATGATGCAATTGATGCCACACCTTCTGCCAAACCAGTTTACAGATATTCTAGAACTCAAATTCAAGCATTTGGATCAGGTTTAGTTTATGGATATTCAACCGTTCCAAATATGTTAGGCTGGACAAAAGAAGGTATTGCTTGGTATACAACAAGTGATTCAACACCAACATTCCTTTCATATCAAGATCTTGAATATAAGATGATTCAAAATGTTGGATCACAAAGTTGTTTGACAGCACCAACAACATCTGGATCATCAGTAACACTTTCAACATGTGATCAATCGAATCTTCAACAATTCTGGTATTTGAAATATGATTCATTTGGACCACATCTTTACAATCCAAAAACAATGATGTATATGAACAGTCAAACAACAACATTGATTGGAACAACATCGATTCCACAAAACAATTTTAATATTCTCAATCAATTAACAAATGGACAATATACAATTCAAGAATATATTACTTCATTATGTCTTCAACTCAATACTGTCTCAAATATTGTTGAATTCAAAACATGTGATTCATCAAATCAAAATCAAATTTGGAATTATGTAAGTTGTTTCTAATATTTTTAAAATTCATATAATTTCTATTTTAAATCATTTTTATTAATTATTTTCTCAATATAGCCAAGTTCAGTTTTAGTTGAAAGTTCGAAATCAATTCCAGTATTCCCAGGTGCATGTTTAGATTCACTTGGATTGAAATGCCCAACAACACTTCCTGAAGGTAAAACACTCAAGACATCAACTACATCACTCACAATCAACTCTCAAGGAAATGGATATTTATCACTTAAATCCGGAGGTTCTGAAGTATATTCATTGGGAGTAACAACTTCAACATCAGGACCATATTCAATCACAATCCAATCATTTGATGGAAATGTTGTTTTGGTTGGTAAATCTGGAACATTCACAGCAATTATGTGTAATAGTCTTGGAGGTCAATATCTCAATCTTCTTGATAGCATTTATGGTTTACCTTACGGATTGGTTGTCCAAAACGCTAAAAACAAGAATGGTTTGGTCGAAATTTAGGGATATCCAACATCAATGAAGATTGGATTGATTCCAGGTTCATTCATTGACAATCTTGACACTACAAATAATTATCTTGGAGTCAATCAATTCATCACCAATGGCAGAGATTATTTGATTATCAAGAAAACACCTTCTGGTGATTCCTATGGTGCATATTTATATGGACAAAATCCAAATGCTGTATCAACTCCTCTCTGGAAATATGAATATTCGACTTTATTAAAAGAAGATCTCAGAATGTACGTTCATTACAATGGTGATACCAATACTTTTTGTATGGTCAACTCTATAACAGGAACATATTATTGTCAATTATTTGGAAATTGGAACACACCAAGCATTCAATCATCTCGATATCTCCAACTTCCAGCACCAGGAAGTGACCAACCAACAGATTGGGCAATTGCATTGCGTTCAGCAACTGGATCTTTGACATATGGATATTTTGGAAACTCCAAAGCTTTGGGAAACTTTGCACTTCAACCAAATACAAACACTTTATATCAAAATAGATTCCTAAGTTTCGAAATCAATCAAAACAAATATTATATTAAGAATCTGTTCACAAACCAGATACTTCAAGAATCACCCGCAAATCTTCAAATATGTAAACATGCTTGGTCATCCACTGGAATTTATCAATTGATCTATGATACAACAACCACTTGCTCGTCCAATGCCAAGACAATGATTGATTCAAGTGGACCTCCAAATGATCGTTCAACTCAAACCGGTAGATCGATAATACTTCATCCATCAATGCCAGAATTAGTTGTATCTGATGCATCTGGATTATACTTATGGTCACTCGGATACAGTACTTTTTAATTGAAACTCAAGATCTTAAATAAATTCTAATCATCTTCTATATTGAATTTATTTCAATTTCAATAATTATTTATTAATTTTTTCCTTAGAGGAATTTAAGGTCCAATAAAATTATTATATGATATATTATTGTTGTTGTTCATTGCAAGCTTTTGTTTACTATTTAATTTATTGTAAAAAATTATAAACAATGATTTGAGTGTGTTATAAAAGGTTTAAATGGCGCCCTTCAACAAGCAAGTGCCAGTTTTGTTTTGTAATATCTTTTTGAAATCTGCACCTCATCTATTAAAACAAAGATAATCATTAGACGAGTCGAGATATTAATATCAAATTTATTAAAAAATAGTAAGAATACAATAAATAAAAATAATAATATACCGGTAGTGCAAACATTTAAACTATTTGTTGTTTGTTACTGAACAGATGTTGTTATATATTTGTTGTTGTGTTGTTGTAGTTGATCTATTGTTGTGATTGTTCTATTTAACAAATTCTTATTTATTTTCATCTAAAAGAACAAATTGAAAAGCTAACCTCCAATATCAGCTTGATTAGATTATTAATTAATATGAATGATGATAATGATAACTTAGTAATCTAATATTGACTTACCCTTTTCACTGTTTGACATCGCGATAGTATTTTCTATCTAACTGATATTGGTTTGTTTATAAATGATTGCCCTGATCCGTTGCACCGTTATGATGATCTGATACCATTACTTGTTCTATTGTTGGTGTCTGTAGCTTATATGACATTTGATTGGTACTCCTCTATTGTGTAGCTGCTAATTCTATTATTTATATGATGTAATTGGACGCGTTGCTGCTATGTTAGTTATGTGTCTAGTCATATCGCTGTTTGTTTGGTTTTTTGAAAAATAAGTTAAAATACTCACTGGTGAGTTAATTTTTCGTTCCCACGAATTCTCAGCCAAACTGCACGTTAGTTAGTTTTGGTTACTTTTTCAGTTAGTTCATATTAAAATTTAAATTAAAAAAATTATATTTGAAGCACAATGACTAGTTTATTTGTTAATATCTTTTGTAAATAATTTATTTGTTGTTATTATTGTTGTTGGCATTTGTAAATAAAGATTTGTTGCAATACAATAAGACACAATCTCTTAATGTACTACTTAGCATTGATTGTCTTCTTTCGGAAAATATATAATTAGCTTTAGAGAATACAGATTCAGAAGGCACAGAAGAAGCAGGAACACACATATATTTGCGAGCAAGTTGAGCAACATATGGAAATAGGTGATTATTTTGCGACCAGAAAATTGCAGGATTAGAATATTTGCCTAGTCTCTCTTCTTCTTCAGTTACATACTGATAATTGTGGAAATCCATTAATTGCTTCTTGAGTATATCTACATTAAGCTCTATTGGTTGTGGATCTTTACTATATCTATAAAATGGATTAAATGACACTGGTGATAAATCTATTTGAGGTGTGACTTTAGCGGGTGATGTTGTTGTAGTAGGTGTTGTTGGACACATATTGAAAATCTTTATCCAAGAAGTGCGCTGTGAATGTGGTGAACTTGTCATTCTGATTGTTAGTCCAACCATCTGTTGTTATTGCCACCCAATCTGCACGATCTATTTGATACTTCATCACATTCGTAAGATCTTTCATGAGGCCAGGAAGATACGTTTCCTTAAACTTATACCTTGAGGGAGGTGAATAGTTTAACGACTGAAGAAACTCTTTGAACTCTGTGTTCTCCAAAGTTGAAAATGGAATATTTGACATTACTATATATCTACAACATAAATAGTCTGAGTTTGTTGTGAGTTTATTTGGTAATAGTGATTGTTGTGCCAATTTGCAGCTTTTTGTATTCAAGTGCTCTCTGCAATGCTGGGCTGTATCTGCTGTGCACTCTTTTTTACAAAAGAAACAAATATTTTTGTTTTTTTCGCTCTTTTTTGTAAAACTGTTTAAAATCACTATAAAGTGTTTTATTAAATAATTTTATTAATTAACTCAATTTTTTTCTAAAATCTCTTTGCAATTATTTTCATTTTTTTGCTCACTGAAAAGTAACGAACTCACTGAAGGTAAGTTAGTAAACGTGCCACTAACTAACTTGAACTCACTCAAATTTTAAAAAACCAGTTGTTATCAATGATTATTAATTTTATTTATAATGTAGATAGAATAGTATTTATATTTGTTCAGTGACAGAAAGAAATAGATATCTTTAAATACTGATCATTTAAATAATAATATTAAAATGAAATCCAATCATCAATCAATACAGCATGTTGTAACACTCGTTTGTTTTAGTAGGATTTATTTAAAATATTATTTTTTTATTATTAAATGATGATACTTCCAAATTCTTTACGATCGATTTCATCGTTCTCAAAGAATGGTTCCCATTTGTTTTGTTCGACAGAGTATCGAAGATTCTTACGACTGCCAGAGAGCAAGTAGAGGAGGGTGAAACCTTACGATAGACCATCGATAAGAATTCATTATGGAATTCAATACTTTCAAGTCGTTGGAATTGTTTGGTGTCCATGTTGAATCGGATAAAGTACTTTCGGTGGTTGAGAACATAGATGTTACCGTCATCGTCAGTACAACCACTGTATGCACACTCCAGATCGTTGAATCGATACTCTACAGATACCATTGAGACGGGATTGAATGCTATCACCAGAGGAGCGTCGGATGGCACCGTGTAGATCCATCCGTTGCGACGATGATACACTGAGATCACCTTTTTTGAAAAGTTTTTGAAAGAAGGCTCTTTGATTTTCAGTCGCTTAGTGTGCACGTTGAACGATTCTATTGTTGGGTCGTAACAGGAACCTCTGTAGCCGCCAACCAGATATATATGATCGTAACCGTCATAACACAGCGAGACACCATAGTAACGAGTTAAATTCTTGACGTTTTCCACAACGCTAAACGATTTCGCTTTGATATTGTATTTGATAAGCTTGCTACTGCCGGCATTGAAACCACTAAATATATAGATGTTCTTGCCTACCAATGCGGTAGACATGGTTGTATTTCGAAAGTCAAGTATATGTCCTTCGGGAAACTCTACCTCTTCCGTATGAAAGTAATCATCACTTATGAAATGAATCAGAGTTGCACCGTTTCTATGTAGAGAGAAGATTGTATTTTTAGTTCGTTTGGGTGTTGTTACACTGATCGACTTGTGGATCACCGATTTGAATGGTTGAATATTAAACCTTATCGTATAGATATTCAATGGTTGAACTATTTGTAATTGACGTTGTGGGTTGAATTGTTTTGAGTATTTATAGATGCTATCCAATAACCATGAATCTGAATTATTATTATAATGTTGATTAACTATTATAGAGGTATGATCTTGTTGTTGTTTTTGTTGATCAAATACCACTTTATTATTTTCAATGAATGATATCAAAGTTGAATTCTCATTGATTGATTTGATTATTGTAGATAATAAATATTCATCTGTAATATCTGGTTTGATTTCTTCAAATTCATTATTACTACTACTACTATTATTATTATTATTAACATTATATTCTTTGTTGTTAATGATGATATTATTACTATTATTTATATCGACTAAATATTTTAATTCATTTAGTAATTGATTAACTTGTTGATTGTGTGTGTCAATATCATCATTGATCGATTTCTTTAATTTATGTTCTATAACTCTTAAATATTCATGTAATTCTGAAATGTGTTGTGATATCTCTGATTCTTTTGATGTTAATGATTGAATGTGTAGTGATGAATCTTTTAACACTGACCAAATAGATTTTATTCTTTTATTGATAAATATATCATTTATTTCATTACTAATATTACTATTATCAAGACACAGATGATTATTAAGATTTGATTTTATTTTGCTTATATGATCACAATGATCAAGATGTTCTTTATATAGACTATTATGTATTGTCAAACAGGATGTGCACAATAATGTTGTGCATTGATAACATACTGTATGATAATAACAATTATGCTTTGAACACTCCATAAATAGCAATCTGTTTGTTATAGGATTATCAGATATATAAATTATAGTTATATAAATAAAAACATTAATATTAGAAGTTTTTTTTTTTTTTTTTTGATAGACCAATTCTAACCTAAAGATTCAAGTTTAATCTTTCTGAAACTATTTTAATTAAATGTTAAAAATCATTTTAACACCACACCTTCAGTTGCTATAAAAAGAGTATGAATAAATAAAAAAAAAGTTCTTGTTTCTATAATCAAATTTTTTGAGCGAGGTACATTTACTCTTACTCTAATGGGCAAGGTATATCATTTTGTTTTAATCATTAATGACTTTTAACAAATCTTTCTTTGAAACTATGATGAGGATCGACAATTATTCTAGTACTAGGTGTCATCTTCACTTGTTTATAATGGTTATACTAAACTCATAGCTTTGACTGGATCATAATAAATGATTTATTCTTAAAATGTATTACTTTTAACTACCTATCATCATTTGATGGTTAAGAAAATGAAGTTGTAGTTCCTGTAATTGGTTATTGTTGAACTGATTCTATCATTATTATGTGTGTTTTTAAATGAATTAGATAATAACATAATAAGAAGACATTTATTTAAAATGTAATGATAAATAATTAACAATTATAGTAATTAATAGAAAAAGATTTCTTTATTAATTGCATTGAGTGGTTTATCTACGTTAAACTATCAACAGGCAGGTACTATAATCTAAAGAATATTTTAATTTTGAACGAATGTTTAATGTATTTTTTATTTATTTAAAAATAGTATTAATCGTAAATAAATACTGATCGAATACGAGATACAATTGCAGCATTGAAATTGATTCTTGATTGACCGAAAATGAGATAATGATTATCATAAATCTTTCGAACTTGGAGTTCAACTATATTTTCATTTCTTGTTAAACACAAGTTGGTTATTGATTTTGGTAAGTTAAAAACATCTCGAAGCACTGTAGAGGAAACAGTCAGTGATTTTACAGAGTCCGGAATCCATTTAGTTGAGAATTGATCTCGACAATATAGTTTTATCACGACTTCTTCGACAGTGTTTGGAATTTTGAAACCCAGTGCACTAATTGACTTATCCGAGTTAAATATAAACTTCTTCACTGACGATGGAAACCCATTTGGTATTGTTTTATCTACTTTATATGTATCGTATCCAAAATTTACAGTTTCCACTCCAAATGGAATATCTCTGATAATCGATTCGCTACTATCAAAATCTAGCTGCAACTCCTTGATCTTCAGTTTGTCAAGAGATTCTAGTTTCGATCCATCTACACATAGTCTTTCCAAATTAAATTGTGATCGATTTTTGAATATCTCATCGATATCATATTGTGTTGAGGCTATATCTAGATTTCTAATTGACGGAGATATAGAAGAAATGAGAAGACAAGAAGCTTGAATATCTAAATCAGTTAGAGAAGCTGGTAGATCTGCAAAATCTACAGTGTAATACGAATCATCAATATCATTTTGATAGAGCGATAATGTTGTGAGATTGTTCAGTGATTTGATGAATGGAATCCATGATAAAGGTGATCCTTTCAAAGTACAAAGTGATTGTGGTAATACTCCATCTGATATATCACAAATTCTTTCACCAAAATGATTGAAAACTTTAAGATTTGGAGGAATCGATCCAACTTGAAGTGTGTGAGAGTAATCACCTCCCAATTCTAAAAATGTTAAAGATTCTGGCAATACATTCGGTTCGAGTCGTTGGTTGAAGCGTGCACCAAATATCAGTTTTGTCAATGTATTTGGAAGAACACCTGCTGAGATTGGTTGATTGAAATCTGAATGACTTTCGAATTTCAGTTTCTTTAGTTTCGGTGGAAGATAACCTGCCAACAAAGGTGAATCGAATACATAGGCAAAAGTTATCGATGTCAAATTCACAGGTAATAATACATTCGATAAACTTGATATATCTTTTAGAGTGGATACATTCGAATTCGATATCATTCCAAAGAGATTCTCTGTAAACTTGGTACCAAGTTTTTCAGTTAAATACACTGTAGTGATGTTTGGTGATATTCTATTTATTGTATCTTCACCATGAGTAACTATGTTGTTTATGATTAATAAATGAATTAGAGAATTTGATAAATCTATAATTTTAAATATTTTAAATATTATTTACGAGGGTCGAGAGAATAGTCTTTTTTGGTACCACCAATGGACAGAACACAATTACTCTTTTGATTGAATGATCTGAGTATTAATGATCGATATGATTTTAATGTAAATACTCCTACATTATTATCATTAATGATGTTTATATCATCAGTATTAAAAGATAGATATTTATCTCTGTCATCGAACCATCTTTTACAAACTAATGTAAATACTATTCTATCTATATTATCAAGATAGTTAACTATCTTTGATAACAATAAATGTGATAGACTAACAATCATTGAATGATAAATGATTAAAAAAGTTATAAAAATACAATCACCCTGTAAGCTGAAAAAAAAAATACCTATCATATTTACCCCAGTTTTTGATTTTTACATATTTTTTGGGATTAATTGTGCAGGTGAAAGTGAGCTAGTTTTGTTTTGTTTGGTTGTGTCGGAAAAGTTTTTTTTATTTATTTATTTGGTTTTACTAAATAGTCAAATCTTAAGATTTATTTAAATATTTTGAATGTTTTATCATATGTGTGAGGAATGTATGTAATTTCGATCGATGAACAATTCCATTCATGATAGGTGACTCTCTGAATACAAGGTAATGTTGATCATCGAACTTTCGAATCCACATTTTCTCTTTTTCCATGCAACTAAGTACATAGAGAGTGTTTGGTGGATAGTTCATTGGTGGAATGATATACCTTTCTTGGTCATTTTCGGTAAAGAATGGATCATTATAGTTGATCTCCAATTCCTGTATAGAACCGGCACCAGAGAGGTCATTGTTCTTCTGGATGGTATTGATACTATTCCAAACATTGGTAATCTTCAACTTCTTCACTGATGTCGGTATCTTTTGGAATTCCGATGCGTTCAAAAGAACAATGAGTGACTCGACACCAAACGGAACATTGACCTTACATTCTTCATTCTGGTCGGTTGTCAAATCCAATTCCAATTCTTTTATCTTCAAACCATCGAGAGATAATCTAGCGTTGAATGGATTCACCTTTAGATAATCGAATTGGTATTTCGAGCGATCTTTGAACACTGAGTCAGCATCGAATTCACTAGAATCCAAATCGAGATGTCTGATAGCGAGTGGCATTGTTCCACTCAATTGTACTGGTGTTTCCGGAACTGATAATGTTAAACTTGTGAGTGATTCTGGCAAACTACTTAAATCGAAAGACTCTTCACCCATAGTGTAAAACAAAAGTGTCTTGAGGTTGATAAGTGATTTGAATTGTTTACTCCATGTTATCGGAGCATAAGTAAGAGTGTGTAATGACAAGGGCAGTATTCCATCGCCAATCGGTGAATTATTTCCAGAATACTCTAGTACTTCGAGATTTGGTGGTAATGATCCAACTTTAAAATCTCTTTTAAAACCTTGACATCTGAACTTAAGAACTTTCAGCGATGCAGGTAATACTCCTGGTTCGAGATCCTGGTTGAACGATACATTGAACTTCAATTTGACCAATGTGTTTGGGAGAACTCCTGCTAATATTGTCCTATTAAAATATTGATCGAGAGTGAGTTCTTTCAAATTTGGTGGTAGGAATCCTGGCAAAAGTTCATCATTAAACTCCCGTGAAAATGATATTGATGTAAGACTCTCTGGTAATTTACACTTCAACGATGGAATACCATTAAAAACTGTAACATTTAAATTTGAAACCAATCGACATAAACTTTCAAATTGTGTTGGCTCTATAACAAATCCTTTACCAGCAATATCTATTTTATAAATGTTTAATGATTTGAATCTATCGATATCATCCAATTGATCTTTAAAAAAAATGTATAATTATACTATTAGATTAGGTTACATTAGATTTATAGAATATATAGTTACCTTCAGTTAAAAAATAATCATAATATTGTTTTGATTCAAGATCACCAAAAACAGCTTTACATGCTGATTTTCTTTTGATTTTATTTGAAATGATCGATTTATAAGAATTCAAATACATAAAGTTTTGATCGTCATCAATAAGAGAATAAGTATCTATATTAAAAGATAGATATCCTTGTCTTTCATTGAACCATCTTTTACAAACAAATGTAAACACTATTCTATCATTGTTATCTTCTAAATAATTAATAATCTTTGATAACAATACATGTGATAAATTAACTATTATATTTGAATCGTTATTATTATTATTACTAACCATTTTACTTTGATTTAACAAATCAATTTATTTTTCAGTTTATTAATCACAATAAATAGATATTTAGATATTTCTTTTAAATGAATCAAGATTATTTTAAGATTTTTGATAAATAATTTAATCAGATTTTATTAATATCCTGTTTTTTTTTTGTTTTTTAGTTTATAAATTTGAAGATAAACTGATACACTATCGTCGACTTCACATCATATTAATTTTGTTTTGTTGGTTGACTTCTCCAAGACAACCATTTAAATCTATCTATTTTGTTTCTATTTTACTCTTTAGTTTTCTTTTTCACTCTTTGATTCTCTTCATCAATAATCATGTCATTGTTTGGTTCAGTAATAGTCGTAGGATGTACACCATTGCCATTACCATTACCATTCAAATGGTTTGGTTGTTGTTGATGAAGTTGTTGTTCCAACTGTTTTTTTGGACAAAATGATGTGGTTGTAGTGGTTGTGGTTGTGGTGGTGGTCGTAGTTGTTGATGTTAACAAAGGTGACGGTGTTGTTATCGAAGCTGGCGCGCTGGTGGTTAAAGATGATGAGGAATGAGTGAGCGCCAATTGTTGTTGTGAGGAAGACGTTGATGTTGATGTTTTTGAAGTGAGTTTTAAGATTGAATTGGTGAGTTCATATAAATTTACAGGTTTGGCAATGTGCATGTTGAATCCAAATGATTGGACCTTGGTTTTGTCGGCGATGGAAGCAGCTGCCGTCAAGGCGATGACTGGCGTTGCCGGAAGACCGAGACTATTCTCTCGCTCACGAATCATCTCTATGAATTTGTAGCCATCGACATGCGGCATTGTGATATCAGTGAGGATAATATCAACAGGTGCAGATGCTGTTGTTGACTCTGTTGAATCTGTTGATTTGATGTTTTGTTGGAATGCGTTGATTGCGTCGGCTGCACTGAGATATGTCTCTGCTTTGGCGCCTTGCTTGGTGAGCATCACCGACAAGAGGTGGAGCGTCTCCTCAAAGTCGTCAACTACCATTACTTTCAGGCCGGCCAATGCCTGTCCGTTGTACATTTGCAGTGGCGTATCCAGCTCGGTTCGACTTCGCTTGAGGTTCTCTTGCTCGATTGGCAGCAGTATAGAGAATGATGCACCTTTGCCAACTCCATCAGAGTAGGCAAATGAAATACCACCGTGTAACTCAACAATATTATTTACAATAGATAATCCAAGACCAAGACCGCCATAGTGTCGAGTGGAACTGCAGTCGGCTTGACGGAATCGATCAAACACATGTGGAAGAAACTCGCCCGATATACCTTTGCCATTATCGGTTACTCTGATCAATGCCCACGATTTGTTGGTTGCCATCATCTGCTTGACGTGATCTGCTGGTGCACCGGTGACGCCATAGACGTCGCTGCCGTCGGAGCGGCTTAGCCGTACACTTACAGCGCCTTGCGAATCCTTCGAGAATTTGATGGCGTTCGACACCAGATTCCATATGACCTGTTGAAGACGAGTGGAATCTCCACGCGCACAAAAATGTTGTTGTTTCACATCGACATCCAATTTTACATTCTTGGTCTTTGCGATGAATGTTAGTGATTCCAAAGCATTCTCTATGATCTCTGATATATTGATAGGTTCACTAGTGATCTGGAATTTACCACTGATAATCAATGACATATCTAGTAGGTCGTTAACCAATTGATTCTGGGCACGCGCGCATCGCTCTATCGTTTCTATTCCATGCTTTAGTTCGTCGGCGTCTGGCTCGTAGCGGAGTACCTGACTCCAACCGAGTATTCCATTGAGTGGAGTTCTCAACTCGTGTGACAAGTTCATAAGGAATTCATCTTTGTGTGTGTTTGCCTGATTCAATAACGATCGCTCTTGGTCCAATTGTTTCACCAATAACTGTAGGTCACGCTTCTTTGATGCCAGCTCGTTGACTAGCTCACCGAGATCATTGTTGGCAGATTTCAACTCCTCCTGAAGGAACTGCTTGGCTTTCTTCATCGACATCAAATTAGTGATACGTGCAGTTAGTTCCTCAGCACTGAAAGGTTTGTTAATATAGTCGGAACAACCGTTGTTCAAGAGTTTGACACGCATGTTTTCGTCGGCTTTGGCAGTGAGGAGAACAATGGGAATGTTGTCATACTCTGGCATCTGACGAATTCGCTCGACCATTTCGTCACCACTCATGTTTGGCATCATACAATCTGTCACTATCAAATCTGGTGTGAATCCCTTTAGTTTCTCCAGACCTTCGACACCGTCGTATGCCGTGTAGATACGATATCGCGATGCCAACAACTCTGCAATGAAACGATTCATCTCTACATTATCTTCGACGACGAGAATCGATGGTTTGGCCATTGTCTCTGGCTCCTCCATGTCAAACTCGCCATTAGCATTGTAACCCTCACGAACTTCCAACTCCTCAGATGCCTGCTTGGCGATCATCTCTGCACTGAACACACTACCCATCGATTGGCGAACATGATTCTCAGAGTCTTCGGAAATCAACGACGACGATGAGACCAACGATGAAACATTAGAGTCAGAGATTGTAGTCTTGTGGGCAAGCGAGTCGATATTGGGAGATACTGGAATCTTGATGGTAAATACCGCACCGGTTCCCTGCTTTGACGAGGAGATGCTGACGGTTCCCTTGTGTAGCTCGACAAACTCTTTGACAATCGACAATCCCAGACCAGTTCCACCGTGCTTTCTGGTGGATCCACCATCGACCTGTCTGAAACGATCGAATATAATTGCGTGAAGATGTTCGGGCACACCTGGACCACTGTCAGACACTACAACCTCAAAGGCCAATTCGCCACTGGGCATGGTGGTACGATCTACCTGTACACGAATCTTTCCACCGCGTGGAGTGAATTTGAATGCATTCGAAATGAGATTGGTGATGACACGATTGATTTTATCGGAATCGATAGCTGCCATCAGTGCAGCGCCATCCGGAATCACCGTACTATAATCAAGATTGTTGTCACGTGCCAACAGTTCAAAACACGATGCAATCAGACTGACTGTACGACCTACATCGACCATTGCATATTGTACTTCCATCTTACCAGCTTCCAACTTGCTGATATCCAATAGATTGTTTACATGTTTCAACAAACCACGTGTATTTCTTGCAATAACTTCCAAATATTTCTTTGAAGAAGCTGAAATCGTTGGATCTTTTAATAACTTTTCTGTTGGATGAGTAATTAATGTTAAAGGTGTTCTTAATTCATGTGATACATTTGCACTAGTATGTCCCAAAAATAATATTAATATTGATTTTATAGGTCATTCCTTTTAAACTTCTACTTACAAGAATTGTGTTTTCAATTCATCTAATTCCTTAATTTTCTCATAGAGTTTTCTTAGTTCGTCGTTTTTTCTTGCGATTTCATCCTCTGCCTGTTTCTTTTCAGTGATGTTTCTACCCTCTGGTAGGATGAGCCACACCTTTCCATTGTCGTCAAAGAGTGGCATCAGTGAGAAATCGATAGTGATCGTCTCTGTACCAGCTGATTTTCCAAAGATATCGACTTCGTAACGCACGAAATTGCCTTGTGCTGCACTGTACACTGCTTCACGACAATCGATCTTTGTCTTCTCAGAGACAGCCCACCACCTACAATCCCAGAATGGCATACCAACGATATTCGAACGAATCATACCACCTCCATGTAGAGCGGGTTCATTTACATCCAATAGATTACCATGATGATCCAATAATGCTACAAACTAAAAACATACAACGATTAACAATAATGGACAAATCAAACAAACAAAGAGCAATATGTATAGTTACCTGATACATTTCATCCAACATAATTCTAGAGTTACCATTGGCCAATGCTAACTTTTTCATGTGTTTGAGCTCTTCGATGAGCTCCTCACGAGTTTTATCCTCATCTTTAACCTTTGAGGATGAAATTTTCAAAATTCTGTCGGATATCATCTTTTTTTGTTGTTGTTGTTGATGTTATTGTTTCTCTCCTTGAAAAATATAGATTACTTGAACTTTAACTTAAAACTGACTGATGATGTGATGATTAGATTGTTGTCGATATTACAAACAAACAACAATCCTGTGAGAACTATGAAACTTCCAATAGGATCGATCTGTATGCTATGATACAACCTCACCTCAACCTCTTAAGGTCTATCTTTCTTTGATATTGGGTTTTTAAAAACAAATCAAATTTTGGGTGATTTTCTCCAAAAACTTTGTTTCTTTTTTTTTCTTCTCCCTATAGAATCTATCTAAAAAACTTGTTATTACTTTTGTCTCTCTCTAATTATCTATCAATCTATGACTGAGACTATTTATATCTATCTTTATCTCTCGTTTTTATCTATGTATTGTATCTGTATTTGTTTGCCTTTATTTGAAAAATGATATTACTTGAATTCCAACAACTATTTTGAAAAAAAAAAGAGAAATTAGATTTGAATCGTTACACTTTATAATTTATTAACAGTTAACATTGTTGTTGTTCGTATTTTTAAGTGAATTTTTTAAAAAACAACAAAATTCAAAAAAATAAAAAAACAAAAAATAAAAAACCACCAGAATAACAGTGTTGTAGGAGTTACTTTTTATTGATTTGCTTGTTGCTGGTTAATGAATGATTTGATTGATGTTTTTCGATTCACACTGAGATACAAAGATTCAAAACACGATATTTAATTGAATTGCAATTCAACAGTAACAACAAAATAAACAACAATCAATCAATATTAGTAACATTAGTTATATTATAATTCATGAATATGAATGATTATACATTTTTCGAATATTAGTTATTCTAATGATTATGTTTTTATTATATTATTATTATTATAATTTATTTTATTAGAATTACCTTGATCATTTGAGTGTTTGTTGTAAGGTGATTAATTATTATATTAAATTTTAAAATTACATAAAACAGTAAATTTGACTGTGAAATTAATTAATAACAATAATAGAAAAATGATATTCAAGATATGGTAAATGTAGAAAACATCAATCTTACAATCTATTTATATAGTTGTATGTGTTGCTACCTATACCACCAAACAATAATAAATAATAACAATTAAAATATAAATTTTAACAAAAAAGAAAAGAAGAAGGAAAAAAAAAAGTAATCTAGATTAAATAACCTATATATATATGTATATTAAATTAAGATTATTAACTCACTTGTAATCCAAGTAGATCACTCCATATTTCCAAATTAGTTTTATGTTAATTTTAATTTTTTGACCTATTACCTAATATTGAGTTGATAGTAATGGTAGAAAGAATAGTAATGGCACATGGTAAAAAGGAATATAAAAGTTGATATTTGGTGCTGGTGTGTGTGATTGCTGAGCTGTTTAGGTATAGAAGAGAAATGTAGCCAGCTTTAAGTTTAGGTTAAGCTGATTGTCTAAATTCGAATCGAAAAATTGTTGATGTCTACACAATGAGAAGATAAGATGATGATGTTATATTGTTATATGTGTAACACCTGTAATTAGTGTTTTAATGTTTTAATGTTTGTTTGGTTCTGTTTTTGATTTTACGTTACTAAGTACACACCCCACACACAGCATACCAGAAAAATGTATAACCACTATCCAAACAAACATATATTAATTCAATTTAATTCATTCATTCATTTAATATAATTAAATGTTGTTTGTCCAGTTAGTTTTATTGAGATTTTCGTTTAATTAATTGAATTCAAATTTGGTAACCAAACAAACACATCGATTTAAATAAAAAATGTTGTTGTTATTCATTTATAGGTAATTCTGGATGTTGATGCGATACTTGAAAGAATACTGACTTGAATTCATTTTTTATTTGTGTGGTGGTGCGTAGTGTGTATGTGAGAGAGTGTGTTATGTGTCGTGTTTATTGCTATATTTAAAAAGTAACATGGACGCTATTTTCAAACAAAATTGAAGTTAATGAAGATAAGTTAACTTTACAAAATGATGTTTAAATAAATAAATAATGTAAAGTGTAGATATATGAAGTAATTATAACTATTGGTTGATTGATTGATTGTTTGTTTGTTTGTTTGTTTGTTTGTTTGTTTGTTTATCTAAGAGAAGCTCTTCTCTTCTTTGCTTGATTGGTTGTGCACCTTTGTTTTTCTTACGGTTAGATAAAGAGGTGATCGTATGTCAAGATTCATATTTAGTGTGACTTTATAAATTCATATCATATAATATAATATATATATAACAGAATGAATGATCTTCATCATTAATATTTATAGTTTTTTTTAAAAAAAAATTTTTTTTTTTTTTTTTATGTCATCCATCTTATCTTTACCAAATGAGGGTTAGTGGTTCGAGTTTGTTGATAATTTGCAAAAGATAAACAAAAGAATATTTTGTGAATATTTTAAAGTTGGTTTGAATGAGTTATTAAGGTGTATATACACTTTTTTATAAGTAACTTAAAGATAAATAATAACAAATAATAAAAAAAAAAATAATTAAAAGTGATTATTCTCTTAATATTGTGTTACCTTTATGTTTGTTTTAAACTTATTACTTATTATTTTTATTATTATTATAGTTTATATGTATATGTAATTGCGACGTCGATTGAAGTTGTTTTTTACAGAGAAACATAAATGATAGAATAAAAAATGAAAACACAACAAAAACATATAGAAGGCTGAATTTTTGTGTGGTGGTTTGTTTTTTTATTAATCAAAATCAAATTAATTAATTAATTTTATTTTTAGCTATTTTTTGCATAAAGATTTATCTTTTTTTTTTTTTTTTTTTTTTGTTTTATTGTGTTGGTAACCCACTATTATTATCATTGATAAAAATTGTTGTTTTTTTTTTAAATTTTTTTTTGGTAGAACCCTTATGGGGTTGACTTTTTTTTTTTTTTTTCCAACTAGTTTTTTTAATTAATTAATAATAAATTATTGTTAACAACAACACATTTTATTATCTTGTGGTGTTGAATTGTTTTATTTTTTGATTGATAATCTTGGGAAGGAGCTTTATAAGATTTTTAAAAGTTTTCAATGATTATTTATTATTGTTAGTTTATTATTTTGATTATCTTTTTTGTTATTATTGTTATTATTATTATTATTGTTGTTGATGTTGTTGTTGTTGTTGTTGTTGTTTAAATTTTAAATCGATCCATTCTTTTACTTTTGATGTTATTTCGTTGGCAAAGAGATCGGCTTCGACACCTTTGAAGAGTGGATTGTGAGCGGCGTTTGCAAATGATTTGATGAATTTCGGGAGTTGTATGAGATAGAGTGGGTTGTCGATACACCGACGAACGAGATCGGCAGGTGGCTTTGACTTGGGGGTATATCCATCGCCGTAGTACATCAGCAATGCCGACATCTTCTCCTCGGCAATGCGTATGCTCATCAGTGACTCCAAGTAGTCTTGCATGACGCACCAGTGTCGGTTGCACTTTAGTTTCTCACTGCCGAGGTGTTGGAACCAAAAGTTGATGCTGATCGAGTGGTCGAGTGTGCGAACGTAGTGCCACCAGAGTTTCGGAATGAACAGCATCTCACCTTGTTCGAGCACGACGTCGAGTGATTCCGCGTGTTGGAACTCTGGATTCGCCAGGTAGTCGGGATGGTCGAGATCGATGGTGGCATGATGGAACAAGCCCCACTCGTTTTTTCGCTTGATAAACTTGATGTTTGCGGCCGGATCAAACAGACGGAACAGCTTGCGACCACTGACGATTGCATGCAGTCCATCCATGCCGGGATCGCCTGTCGACCAGTCGTGGTGAAGCGGTGTCACCTGACCCTTCGATCCGATCCACAGATTCGCTGACTTGCCCTGTTCCTTTGGAATATCCGGTACTTCATAGTCATTCATTAACTCTTTAAAATATTTATGTACAGGTAAACTTGCTAAATAATATTTAGGTTGTTGTTGTTGTTGTTGCTGTTGTTTTTCATCTAATTGTTGTTGCTGTTGTTGTTGTTGTTGTTCACTATTACAATTGTTTAGCCAATTTTCAAAGAATGTTGAAAACTTTAAATTCGTTGTTTTTCCTAGCCATTCTCCTACATCATAACCTATTTCTCTGATTGGTATCTCGGTATCACCAATCTAAACAAATCAAAAAAAAGCATTGTTAATATAGATAGATATTAAGACTATACAAAAATAGAAGAGTTACCTTTCCAATTAAATAACTAGGTGATTTCCATAGATTGAAACAAGGCCATGTCCCTACAACGCCTGTTATGATAAAAGGCTTGCTATTTAAAATGTATTGTTCATATATCTCCCTGCTTGGTTTGTAAAACCTATCTATTTTCATCTGGTTCTACTACTATTCAACAAATTCCCCTAATTTTCTAGGCATATATAATATATTATTATTTAATTATAACTATAGTCGCACACAGAAAGAAAATTTAATTTAAAATGATTAAAAAAATGTGGTTTTGAATTGAATCTTTGAAACGAATAATCGATTCGAATTATTGCGAAAATCACATGATCGAAAATTTTATTATCTTTTTTTTCTCAATTTTATCAATAATAAAAGAATACAATTGATAACACTTTAATTAAGAACTATTGTTGAAAAGAATCTATTCATAAGAAGTGATTCAGAACTCTTTTATCTCATTAATTTGATAATCCCATATAAAAAGATTGTAAAATTTACTGGCTGATTTGTGTAGAAAAAAAAAAAATGAAAAATTGTCTATTTGTAAATCTCTTATGTTATAAAATTTTAAAATACATATATTTTTCTCTATTAACAACCAATTTAGGTTGAGAGAATTAATTTTATTAAAAAATATCGATTTTCTTTCTATTATTTTATAATATAATGTTTTTAACACATATGGATAGCCTTGCAAATGTGACCTGGGGAAGTTGACTTCTTGAACTCAGCGATGATGTGAGCGGTAGCCTTGTGGACGACCTTCTTGCAAATGTGAACGGCTGGCTTGATTTCAAAGTAGTTGCACTCGTGATCCAAAGCAGACTCGATTTCATCGACTCTTTGGTTCAAGTGGTAGTAGTGTTCGGCTTTCTATATTATTTTTAATATTTATGTTAGAAATAAATACTAAATATATTTGATAGATTTATAATGGATAAACATGCCTTAACTAAGAAATCACAAGCTTTGCACTCTAGCTTCTTACCAAAGTGGTGGTGACCGATTGGGAAATGGTGCTTCTCGACCTTACCGAATGGGACTTCATCGTCGACGGTTTCCTCAACTTCTTCTTCAATGCTGACGTGGTGCTTCTTGCAGAGGTGGATTTGGTTGCAGACAGTCTTTGGATCTTCACGTTCGACGAGCTTTTGGATAATCAATGGACCGTATCCATCAATGAGAGAAACACATTGACCAGACCACTTATGTGGTAATTTGTGGCATGACTTTTCCATTTGGTGAATGATTTGGGTTTGAGTATGGTTCTTCAAAACCAATTGCTCAGCGTGGTTGACAACGAATTGACATAAGTCACACTTTTAGAGATAATTATAAAATATTTAAAGAATTAGTGCCGATAAAAAAAAAGAATTAAAAAGTTTAGTATTTACCTTTAATTCAGCGTTGGCTTGAGCAGTAGCGAAAATAGCGAAAATAACTACAAAGGTTAACAATAATTTCATTGTTTTATAATATAATAGGTTCAGATAATATTTTTATCTGGTAATTTGATTGATTAGAATGATATGTTTGAATTTGACACAGGTCAAGGTATTTATATTCACAGTTAAGACAACCCTGGAATTTCAAACATTTTTAATTAATTATTTTTTCAAATCCTGGTTTTAAATTTCCAATTTTCGTTTTTGTAAAATCAACAATCTTAAAACACCGTGCACGAATCAATTTTGATTAAAAAAATGGTTTTTAATTTACCAGAGCAGATTTTGTTGTGTTGAAAATTTTTTTAAACAACCAAAGCTTAAAAAGGAGAAAGAATTTAAATATCTTCAAAAAACTTGATTTTTGTTGTTTTGATGAATACCAGAGATTTTTTCAACTTTAATCAAAAAAGAAAAAGAAAATAATTCTTCCTTTGTCTAAGTTATGTTAAACAAAACTTAAAAATCTCCAAGAACTGTTAGTTAAAAAACAAAAACATAATATTCTTTAAATTGTGCTATAATTTGAGAAAATAAATCAAAATTATACGGTGATACCAATATTTTTTAATAAAATTCCATTCTGAATCTAAATTATTCTATTTTGAAAATATTTGTAAAGGACAATAAAAAAAAAATTAATAAAGAGAGAACAAATTTTATTACTAATATCTGGAAAACAAATCAGATTTTCAATTTTTTTATTTAATAAAATTTGAATTCTACAGAGTTGATGTTGATTGATCTTGGTACGTAAAAGTAAATATCTTCTTCATAGTTGGTTGAAGTGAATTTCTGAGTTGTAATAGCAACATGGGCTTGCACCATATCCACCTTGCAATCCATCATAACAATATCTTTGAACAACATTCCAAGTTAAAGTATCTCATGTATTAAGAGTGTATCTATGAATTGTCAGATGGGTAGAGAAACAAACCTCCCCAAATAATGTTGAAACTACTGACTGTTCCCTTTTTATAATAAGAAGTGTTTAAATTTAATTTGAAAGAAAAGTAAAAGAAATAAATTTATAAATTTTTTTAATTCGATAGTAGTGATGGAAAAACTACTAATTTATTATAATATATTTTAAAAGATTTAATTATTTAGCACATATGAACATGTTTGCATGCATCTTCAGCAGAAACATGGTTCTTGAGATCTCTGATTAAATCCTTGATGGCAACATGAACAACAGACTTGCAAACCTTGACGGCTGCGTGAATTTCAAAGTTATTGCATTCTGAATCGAGAGCGCTTTCAATTTGGTCGTCAGTCTTTCCTGATTCAACATATTTGATGGCGTGTGAGGCAATGTAATGACATGCTTTGCACTCGAGCTTCTTTTCGATCTTGTGGTGATGATGATGTTGGAGCATCTCTTGGACAACGGCTGGCTCTTGTGGTTCAGAAACTTCGGTGGTGGCTGCAGCACAGAACATCATTTGCTTGCAGATCATCGATGGTGTTTCGAAATTAATGATGTTTTGGATGATCAAAGCACCGTAGGTACGGACAAAAGAGTGACAGGTTTGGCTGTAGGTTCCTGGGAGCATGGCACAATATTGGTCCAAACCATTGATGACATCGGCGGCAGTATTGTTACCCATGATCAACTTCTCGGCGTACACAACAACATAAGTGCATAATACGCACTGTACATCACCAACTTTTTCTGGGTTGGACTCTACTTGATTTGTATTTTGAACATTGATTTGGATACCAGAGACGGCAGATGAAGACAAAACTGTCAAAATTAAAAATGATAAAATAATTGATGATTTAAACATGTTATGATTTATATGTGTGAATATTTAATAAAAATAATTTGGAAGAATATTTAGAGTATAGAAAAAAAAAACAGAGTTGTTTGGTGGTTTGTTGTTACTCTGTAATGAAAATAAGAATTTGAATTTTACAAAAAATAATATAATAGAATAGTTGGGTTACAAATACAATAGTCTAGAAATGACTGGTGTTGTTGAATAGTTTAGATGATTATTTAGAATGACCAGAACTAATGAACCAGTTCTCCCTTTTATAATCATACTACAATCAAAAATTTGTTTTATTTTAAATTAAAATTTTCAAACATGTTTAATTTTTCGAAAATAAACACAAAAAAACCAAAACCAGGATACCAGAAATAGTTTCGTCTGTTGCAAAAACCAGACTTTGAAAAATCACCCAATACGATGGAGTTTGTCCACAGATTTGTGAAAAAATTGATTTTTAAAAAAAAGAAACAGAAATTTCCAAAACCAGGATTTTTTTAAAAATTATATATATATTTTTTTGTTTTTTTTTAAGAAATCTTAAAAAAAATCGATTGAACTTTAATATTTATTTAAATAAAGTAAATTCATTTTTATAAAAAAATAATTTTAATAATTTATTGTAATATGGTGAACAGACATAATAATAAATAAATAAAATGGTCTGTCTTACTCTCAGATCATTAAGATGTTTTATGAGCTTAAATCAGTTTTAATTTAATAAATATTTGTTTTTGAACATCATCAAATAAATATTATATTATTTTTATTCTTTTTAAATAATTTAATTTTTAATTAATTGTTTAGTTGTTTAGCGTGACACAAAAATTACTTACAAAAAAAAACAGATTTTTTTGTTTTTCTGTTTTTAAAAAGGAAATTGTGTAGTTCATTTTAATAGAAAAAGACTAACTAATTAATTAGTTAATAAATAAATATATTATTCGATCGAAACTAAGCTAGATGAGTGAAAAGTCAACTTTTGAATTAAAATATCTTTATGCCGGTGGTGTTGCTGGTGTCGTCTCGAGAACTCTCACAGCACCACTTGAAAGATTAAAAATTCTAAATCAAGTAAGTACATATCTGACAATCAGAGAAACATACAGAAGTATTAGTAATTACATTTATTGGTAACAGTTTGTATTTGTTTAAATATACATTACTTTTACTTTTTAACTAACAAAAACAAAAACTAACAAATATACATATTTAATATTTATAATCAATCTATGATCATTATTTTATGTGAAATTGCTAGGTTCAACCACTATTAGAAAACGGTACGAAATATAATAGTATAGGCAGTGGAATCAAAACGATTTGGCAAGAAGAAGGATTCATAGGACTATTTAGAGGAAATGGTGTCAATGTACTCAAAGCAGGACCACAATCTGCAATTAGATTCTTTTCGTATGAAGCTTTTAAAAATGTATGAATGATGATGCTTGCTACAATATATGATTTATAGTTTCCATCAATCAAAATATTAATCAATCAAACAATCGATCGATCAAATCAATATGTTCTATATATTATATAGATAATCTCAGAAGATAAGAAATTAACTACTACACAACAGATGTGGGCTGGTGCATGTGCAGGTGTGACATCGGTGACAGCCACCTACCCGTTGGAAGTGGTGAAAACACACCTCTCATTACCGATCGGAAAGTATCCAGAGGTCAAATCGACGTTGCATTATCTTGCTGTTATTCAACGTCACGATGGTATCATTGGACTGTTTAGAGGTCTATCAGCTGCTATCGTCAACATAGCACCATTCTCTGCAATCAATTTCACTGCATACGAAGCTTGTAAGAAATATGGTACAATTTTATATAATAAATCATTAAATAATAATAATAATAATAATAATAATAATAATAGTAATAGTAATAGTAATAATATATATAAACAAACAATAACAACAACAACAACAACAACACCACCTGTTTATTTTTCAACAATATATGGTGCAATATCAGGTGCATTTTCAATGACAATACTTTATCCATTAGATGTTATCAAAAGAAGAATCATGTTACAACGAATACGAGTCGGTGCACCACGATATAAGAACTTTATTCACTGTGCCTATGTAATCATTAAAGACGAAGGTGTCTCTGCACTCTATCGTGGAATTAAGCCTGCCTATGCAAAGGTAATCCCAACCGTTAGTTTAAATTTTGGAATATACGAATTTGCTTTATTATTATTTCCAAATAAATAACTAAAAGTTATAAATAACATGTTTATCTTTATATATTTGTAATATTTATATTATTATTATTTTATTCTGTATTCATTTGATCATTATAATATGCGTTGTATTCATTTAAATCATCTTCATCATCTTCACCTTCTGAATCTTGGTTGTTGTTGTTGTTGTTGGTTTTGTTTTTGTTGTTTAATTTGTTGGATGTTAAGTTGGTATGTACAGCTGTTATCATTTGTTTGATTTTATCGGGATGTAACATGTCTTTGAGAGGCAGTGACATCTTCTCGGCGAGTTGGTAGATCTCCATGATGGCACGTGGGTGTATCAGCATGAAACTACGGTTCAATACTTCAATCGAGTTCTTAACACGTGCAATCTTGATGCGAGATTCACGCGATACCTCTCTTATCGCTTGTGGAATGAGTAGTGGCTGATCGTAGTTCTCCTTCTCGTGTTGCTGTATGAGCGACGCCTGCTGACGCTGCTGCGCGCTATCCGCCAGCCAAATATAACCGTTGACGCCCAAGATGATATCGACACCGATCGACTCGAGCGAATGATAATGAATCTTGCCACGCTTGATCAAGCTGGGTGGCACCGACATGAACGTTCCATTCTGTAGCTTACCGTATCGCTGATTACGTGTGTGCAGCGCGACCGAGCCGTCCTGGTTGATCGCCTGCACCTCGGCATAGACCAAGTCGTTCTCCACGAAAAAGTTACGCATCTGTAGCTCGTCGGACGACGTACGACGACGTTGAATACCACCGGGCAAGTTGATCGCCGTCAACATCAAGATGTAGTCTTGACGCGCGGCAACATCGACCTTCCAGCGTTTGCTGCCGACCTGAGTGATTCGCCCGACAACGATATCACCGATTTCACCGTGATAACGTGCTTTGAATGGACGCACCGACACCAACTTATCGACACGCTCCACCAGACCACAAACACTTGCGAGCAGCGCGTTGTTCGAGTGGAACGTTCCGTGACCCCTAAGGAACTCACCCTCACGCGATATAGTCTGACCAGGTGTCATCAGATTTCTATCAAATTGTCTTTGTGATAATGATTTTTCACCTTTATTATTGCTACTTTCATTGCTATTGATATGCATCAATCTCATTTTCTTATTTGGTGAAAATATATTTATATTTATATCTGATAAGAAGTTCATATCATCTTTATTATTAACATTACCACTAACATTATTATTACTATTGTTGTTGTTGTTACTACTATCTATATTCATAACTTTTACTTGAATTTATTTTTTAAAATTATGTATATTTTTATTTTATTTATTTTTAATATTTTATTTTTAATTTTCTCTTAAGATGTTGAGATGTTGGTATAATGACGTAGATTTTATCAAGATATTAAATAATTAGTGTGTGTTATATATTTAGATAAATTAAGTAAAACAACAGTACTGAATTATTAAGTTATAATGTTGTCAAAGGCTTGAGAAACGACTCGGTTCGATTCGAAATTACACTATCATGGTGTTCATGGTTCTGAAAATTTTATTTAATTTTAATTAATTTGGGATTTTTGATTTGAATTTTTTTTAAGTTTTTTTTTTTTTATAAATCAACAGACCTAATTTGTGACTAATTATCAAAAATATTTTTTTATGTAAATTTTTTTTTTTTTTTTTTTTGAAGTTGTTGACTACTCTCATATATCGTAATTCAAATTCATATTCAATTTATTTATTTATTTTAACATTTATATTTATAACATTATAATATATATTAGGATATAATTTAAATCAATATAATTATAAAAATGTTAGTATATAGATAGATAGATAGAAAGAAATATTAGTAGTAGTTAAACAAAAAGCATAGATTACTAATTCAACAAACTATTCATATGATATTCAAATTGATCAATTTCGCATTCGAATTTCAATGTCTCAATGTTTATAATATAGATGTTGAAACAATTATCCAGATTTAATAACATTAAAACAGGTGTTCGTTACTACAGCACAGGTATGGAGTTAATGATCATTGCAATCATACACAATACAGTCAACTTTATCACATCAGTTATCAAGATAAATATATAGAGACTGGATAGATAAATTTATACAAACTAGAGGATTTGTAACAAGAATAGATCGATCAATGAACATTGTTTAGTTAACATCCTCAAAAAAAAAAAGAGAAAAGAATATGTGTTAGCAAATGATCTGACAATATTTTTTTTTTTTTTTTTTTTTTGAGATTCGAAAGAAACTCTTGAAATTTCTATTGGGCATAGTCAGTTTATTCATAGAAAAATATTAAGGAAATAATTATATAGGTGGACTAATAGTATATGATAACAATAATAATAACAATAATAATGACAAAGAAAAAAACTGACTGATGGATGATTAAAAGTGACAAAACAAACATTCTCATTCATTCAATTACATTTTAAAAATATTTTAATATATTAATATTATAATTATAATCTATTTTTTATTTTATTTTTAGAACAAGATGTTGTTGTAATTGGTGGTGGACCAGGTGGTTATGTTGCAGGTATTAAAGCAGGTCAACTCGGTATGAAAGTTACTGTCGTTGAGAAGAGAGGAAAGTTGGGAGGTACCTGTCTCAATGTCGGTTGTATTCCATCGAAAGCATTGTTGAATGCCTCACACAAGTATGAAGATGCCAAGACCAAGTTTGCCAACTATGGTGTCAAGGTTGGATCGGTCGAGCTCGATCTCGCCGCCATGATGAAATATAAGGAAAAGTCGGTCAATGGATTGACCAGTGGTATCGAGGGTTTGTTCAAGAAGAACAAGGTCACCTATGCCAAGGGACACGGTAAGATCACCGGTCCAAACACTGTCGAGGTCACCGGTGAAGACGGTAAGGTCCAAACCATCACCACCAAGAATATCGTGATTGCCACCGGATCGGAAGTTGCCTCCCTTCCAAATGTAAATATCGATGAGCAAACCATTGTCTCTTCGACCGGTGCTTTGGCATTGAAAGCCGTTCCAAAGCGTATGGTTGTCATTGGTGGTGGTGTCATTGGTTTGGAACTCGGTTCCGTTTGGTCGCGTCTCGGTGCTGAGACCACCGTCGTCGAGTTCACCAACCGTATTGCCGCCGGTGCCGACGGTGAAGTCGCCAAGAAATTCCAAAAGGTCTTGGAGAAGCAACACATGAAGTTCCATTTGGAGACAAAGGTTACCTCGGTCGTTAAGAATGCCAACGGTACCGTAACTGTCACCGTAGAGTCTGTCGGAGCCGGTGGATTCTCTGGTCAAATCGAAGCCGACGTTGTCTTGGTTTCAGTTGGTCGTCGTCCAAACACTACCAATCTCGGACTCGACAAGGTCGGAGTTCCAATGGACAAGGCCGGTCGTGTCGAAGTCGGAGATCACTTCAAGACCAATGTAAAGTCTATCTATGCCATCGGTGATGCTATCAAGGGTCCAATGTTGGCACACAAGGCCGAGGAGGAAGGTATTGCCGTCATGGAGTATCTCCACAACGGATCGGGTCACGTCAACTACGCCGCCATTCCATCAGTTATCTACACTCACCCAGAGGTTGCCTGGGTTGGAAAGACCGAAGAAGAACTCACCAAGGAAGGTATCAAGTTCAACGTTGGTAAATTCCCATACGCTGCCAACTCTCGTGCACGTACCAACGATGAATCCGAAGGTTTCGTCAAGTTCCTCTCTGACTCTAGCACAGATCGTATCTTGGGTGTTCACATCATGGGTGATTGCGCAGGTGAAATGATTGCTGAATCTGTTCTCGCTATGGAATATGGTGCAAGTAGTGAAGATGTTGCTCGTACCTGCCATGCACACCCAACCTTGTCGGAAGCAGTAAAAGAAGCTGCTATGTCAGCATATGGTAAAGCAATTCACTTCTAGTTGAATGGGAATTGATATTTAATTATAAAATAAAAACAATCATGATTATCTCTAAATATTAAAACATTAATAGTATTATTTCTATCAAAAAGAATCAGATAAAAAATATTTATTTCTCTGTTTTTCCAATTCAAAAATTGGGGGTGAATTTTTCAAAACAACCCTTTTTTTCATTTTTACTGATTTGATTTAGCTATTCACATTGTCACTTCAAATAACTCAAAAACAAGTACTCTTCAATAGAATTTATAACTTTTAAATAATTGGAAATTTTAAACTTATTTTTTTTTGGTCTTGGTTCCATTTCAAAAATTCCTTTCTATCATTAAGATCAAAATTATGGATTAAATAAAAACTATATATATATAGATTTCTTTTTTTTTCTAAATACAATATTTGATTTTAGTATTTTTTGTATATTCTATTTATTTTTGGAAAGTAAAAAGAAGTCTAGTCAAGCCAAAGAATTCAAGTTTTTAACAATTCTCCATAAGAGAAAGAAATAAAGTAGTTCTTTAAATACAGCTCCAATTAATATCACAGCTTCCTTGTATGTAAAATCATTATCGTGAAACATCCTAGCTGAGAACTCTACAATAGATGGATTGGACCAGAAAAACTTGTGGTCAAGTTGATAGAAAATTTTGTTCATTCACCGGAATATTTTTCTTCTAATACCTTATTCAAAAAATGGAATGTTAAAATATATATCATCACCAAAATATAAAGTGTTGCTTCTTTTGTTGTGCTGCTACCATCAGTCGCCAAGCCATCATTTATTATGTTTCTTTCAAATAAAAACAAATATTATTAATAAAATAAAAAATAATATTTAGTATCTATTATTTACTAGGTTCAAATATATTATTCTCTTGATCTTTTGGTATCATCAAGTTGAATGTTTTGAACTACTAGTAGTTATTTTAGATCAGGTTAATCTTTTTAATTTTAATGTTTCAAAGTTACTCAAATTTGATTGTGTTTCGAAAAACAACCACATAATTTATAGTTTCATTGATGGTGGAGGGTGTAGTAATTTTAAAATATTGATTTTTTTTCATCAATGATTGTTTTTTTTTAATAATATTAAAACCACATAATTTGATTAAAAATAGTAATATTAATATCAAACATACAACCCCAAAAGTAAATTGACCACTAAAGATAATTATACATTTCTTTCTTTCTCTACTTTATAATCCAATCTCTCTTTCTTTTTCTCTTTTTTTTTATTTTGAAATTAATAATATCATCATTATCTATATAAATCTAATATATAATAGACTTTAACGAACTAAAAGAGAGATATATATATATTAATCCAATTTTAATCAACTCTATAACTATTTTTTTTTTTTTTAATTTATTTTTTTTAAATTAATTTAATTTGAATTAGTTTTCAAAAAAAAAAAAAAAAAAAAAGAATAAAAAAACTTAATTAATATTTTTATTTTAATCAAAAAAAAAAAACAAAACAAAACAAAACAAAAAACACATGTCTGTTTATATTATCTTTTAATAATATTATAACTTTATAACAAATTATATCTTTATTTATTCTTATTCTTCTATCTTCTGTCTATTCAATAATATAATATAAAATAAAAATAAAAAAAATTAGTAAAAGAAATTCTTAGAAAAAACAAAAACATATATTTATTTCTATTTAGTTTAGTATTCTCATTTCACTACCAGTAATATACCATCTGGTTGTTTATACTCTAGAATCTTTTCTATCTATCTATCTATCATATTTGTACATAATTTACAAAGAAGTTTGTTATTGCAGTTGTTATTTTGTGCGAGCATTATTGGTTGACTTTAGAGTTAACTTTTGGTCTATATATATCTATATGATTGACTCTGACTGACTCATATACATATCATATCTCTTTTCACTATTATATTAGTAGTAAATAAACAAACATATATAAAGTAAAATAAAAATAATAAAGAGAGAGTAAAATATCAAAAACAAAAACAAAATACAAAATGGGGAGTAAATCGTTAATTGATACACCTCTTCCGTTAGATGACCATCGTTCATCGTCCTTGTCATCGTCACTTAGAGATCTAATGACCTATAACCATGATTATGATGACAACTCTGATATTGTCAATGAAGATGAGCATGTTGACCACAACCACGTCAGACGACACTTTGACTCTGACGATGCTAATGATCGTCTATACCCTTTTGATACATATAATAATGAACTCAAGAGTGGAAGTGGTAGGCGAGAACTTGACTACAGTGTTAGTAGTAGTGGTGGTGGTAGTAGTAGTAGTAGTAGTTTGGGAAAACGAATAAGAAATGAATTTACTTCTTATAATGATGATAATAATAATAATAATAATAATAATAAGAATAATAACAATAGTAATAATAGTAACAATTATAATAACAATAACAATAGTAATAAAAATAGAAATATAAATAGTTTATTTGATGATTTCAAATCAATTTCAACATCATCATCATCAAATAATAGTAATAATAGTAACAATAACAATAAACAACCATTTAAAAAGATTAAATTTACTGTACAAATCGAAAATAGACTTTTAAATCAAGCTATCAATGAATTTAAAGAGACGACAGAGTTGGAAATCGATAAGTTGTGTCGTGAAGATGGATTAGATGTAAAGTCTGCCATTGATCGCTTGGTTTCAAAGATCCAAGAGTCGGCTCTTACACACCCAACTACAACGACAACGACAACAACAACAACATCGACAACATCAACCACTTTGACAACAGCACAACCAATTGCAAACGATATTCAATTTATCATGGATCTTGGTGGTTTCAATGAAGAAGAAGCTCAAAAGATTTTGATTCTAAAGAAAGAGATTGCCAATCTTCGTAATAGAGGATTAGATCAAACCTCTACAATCAATGAACTAGCAAGAAGAATAAAGAATAGTAATAATAATAATAATAATAATAGTAATCAAAAAGAGAATAGCAACAACAGCAACAACAACAAAAATAATATAGATAATAATATAGATAATTTCACAACGACAACAACTACAACCACCACCACCACCACAACCGCAAATACAAACATAAATAGTATATATAAAAATAAACCTTTACCTCCACTACCAACTTTATCTACTACTCAGAAGAGACTAAACGAAGCTGATAGTTTGGAGAATCATCCGATTAGAAAGAAATTAAAAGAAAGTAATAATAATAATAGTAGTAGTGATCTCTCTTTTCTTGTAGACAATAATAGTAATAATAGCAACAACAATAATAGTCAATTTACTTTTAGTAGAGGTCATTTATCATCATCATCATCATCGAAACAACAATACAATCATCACCATCATAAATCGACTACTCTTGCCTCCAAACTGAATCGTAGTAATAGTAATAATAATATGTCAGACTCTTTGAGCACCTATCTCGATGACGACAATAGCAGCAGCAGTGATGAATTCTTGGCACCACATTATTTCAATAGTGATGAAGATGACTATCAGAGCGATGAGGATTACCAAGAGAACCGCTCTTATCATCTTTACCGAAGTAGTATTAGTAATAACAATATCAATCATAGCAACAACAATAATAATAATAACAAATCTAACAATCACTATCAACATATCTGGTCAACCTTGAAGCAACAACACCATTTGAATGATCCTTCTGCCGCATCAAGCTCAGATCAACAACACCACCACCACCACCACACCAATGGCAATCAAAACGATACAAAAGTAAACAACAACAACAACCACCAATCACCAAGATTCACATCACCTTCCACTATCACCAATACCATAGTCTAACTTAATAAATTACTATTATGATTTTTTCCTTTATTGTATAAAATCAAATAATTATAACTTTCCAAAAAACTGATTAACTTGACAAAAAAAGTAAAAAAAAAAAATAATGATCATTTATTTTTTGGATTGTGATTTCACTTCTACTTTCGTTAGTTTGAACATCACCAAAATAATCTTTTTTTTTGATCAAATTTGGTTTAATTTTGCTGATACAGTTGTGTCATCACATATCATACACAAGGAGATTAATAAAGAGTACAATTATAATGCGGTTTTTTTAGTGATTTCAGTCGAATTTTTGATTTTATTCAAAAAAATAATTAGTTTTCTTTTTTTCATTTTTGTGTGGTTTGGGTAAGATGTTTTTGTTGAATTTTGATTGTTTTATTTGATAAACGTGTGGAGGTGGTGAGACATTTATTGATCACTTGGTGTGAGTGTTAAAAATTTTTTTTCAAATATCTTTTTCATGAAAAAGGCTCCTTTTATATTCTGATAAAAAGGAAAACCATCTCCAATTTTAGATGCAAGGGTTAAAAAAAGAACATAATCTCAAAATAGCACAAAGTATTTGCAAAACCTCAAATTACAAACATCAGGTACCCCCACAACGCATTGAGTTTGGTCTTTTACGGTTTTATCGATCATTGTTGTTGTCAAATTATTATCCTTTTTCTTTGTATGTAGTAAACGATCGTGGTTTAATTTATTTTGTGTCTGATAAAAAGGTTGATTGTCTGGATCAACAACATTCAATTTAACCAAATCAACTCATAATTTATAAAAAAAAAAGAAAATAAATTTTTTATTAAGTTTTAATAAATTTTCATTTTGTGGTTATGAGGACTTTGAGGCTAAGCAATCCTCACAAAGGGGTGGGTTATCTTGCAAAGCACATGGTTAAATTGTTTGGATTTAAAGGAAAGGTATATACTTGTTGTTTTGTTGACTTTTTGTATTTTTGTTTTGTTTTGTCTCCTCGATTCGCTCATAGTATCTATCTAATTAATTTTTCCATTAATGTGGGGTTGCACTTTGACCGGCTGCGTTGCAAACCAAAACACTCCTCGAAATGAACTGTTTCTGGGTGTTTTGTTTATTGTAAGAAATAAGAGAACCAAGAAGATGAAACATTTCCTCTGAGGAGATGGTGCCCCTATCTGATACAATCATATTTAAAAAAATAAAAAATAAAAATAAATATTTAAAAACACATCAGCATAGATGAAACTTAAAACAAACTAATTAGTTAACCACAGTTTGTGACATCCTATTCAGCAAACCTTGCAGAGTTGAAATGAATGAATGTGTTGACGTTGAGCAATTTGAAGGTCGACTGATAACCAAACAAATTTGTAATTGAATTTAAAATCCATCATACAACAAAACAAACAAACCTTATTTAGTTTGGTAGTTAGGTTATTTTTTTTTGCAAAAGCTCATTTATTCACCTCCTCATCTCTTGACTTATTGTGTTAGTATTTTACAATAAGTTCTTCCTACATCTTTTTACTCTTAACATTGGTCAATTTAAATTTAGTCTTTATAACCGTCCATTCAGACACCACAGCAAACGTACACTCAACTCGAATCTATTAAATATTCTTCTATCTTCAAAAGAGAATTAAAGTTACAGTTTATAAATAGCAGTTGTACAGTATTTTTTTACTTTTTGTAATATTTTTAAAATTTAAACATTTTTTTTTTTTAGTTAGTGTTTACCAAGGCAAATCAAAGACAACATCAAAAATAGTATATATATATTTTTTTTTGTAATTTTGGTTTCTTGTTTTGTCTTGTCTTTTTTTTTTTTTTTTTTGTTTTTGTTTTTTATTTTGACATTTATAACTACTTTAGATAATTTATTCAAGAAAATATACAAATAAAGTAATAAAATATTCAAGAAAAAACCTTATATTTACAATCAAAGAACCAACACCACAAAAAGCCTATTGGATAGTTTATGATCATGGTAGTGTATGTTTTTTAAAATTAAAAGAATAACCAACAATCAACACCCCCACCATCACAAAGCCAAAAAAAAAAAAAAAATACAAAAAAAATACAAAGAGAATTTGCAATATTTTTTTATTCTTATAATAAGTTATTTTTTATTACTTTTTTTTAAAATAATAGTATTATCTTCAGATTCCCAATTAGGAAATAACATTGTCTTGAACTTGAATAGGTCAATTAATACCTATCAATCAATGAATCTACCATAATTGGAATAATTCCACATTTGCACAATGAATTTTGAATTTCGAATAAGAAATACAGACAGATATTAACGACTACAACTGAACAAACATTTCAAGTTAACTCTTCAAAAAAACAACTATAAAAGTATTATTCAAATTATTTCCTGGAATATTAAAATACTGTCTATCAAACTATTTATTCTACATTAGAAACTCAAGATTATATTTATCCAACTTAAGAATGTTCATCATCAATAAAAAATAATATTATTTTATATTATTTTCTAATTTTTTTTATTTATAAATTTCAATGTTGTTTAAAAAAATTTGTTATCTAAAGAATTTAAACCTAATCTGTTAGAGTGTTTATAATAATCAAAATACATATCATATTGTTCACTTTAGTTTTTGAAAGTTATAAATAATAATGATCATTACATAATTTTGTAAAGATACAATGCATTTAATAATTCCGTACCATATATTTTTTTGTAAATAATCACGTGGGTATCTATTACGGTACACTTGACAATTCAAAAAAGTTTGAAGACAGTAGCATCAGAGATACTGAAAATATAACAAGGTTGGTTAAGAAAGCCAATTTAACATCATTATACATCCTTAATCTGGTATTGTTTAAAGATAAACACAAACTCGAATGCAATTAACATCTTCAACATCATAAAACTTTTGATGATGAAATTTTTTTATATATTTTGTTGTTAGAATATGTTTGTTTTTATTTTATATCCATCATCTTCATCATATACGAGAGTATACAATACCAAAAATAAAAAAAAAACAAAAAAAATTGATCATTATACATTTCATCTTAGAGATATCTTTAATGTTCAACCACCGCTACTCATCACAATCGATACTAAGATTCCACTGCTTTCCACACCATCAATTGTTGTTATTACCACCAATCACCTATTGACTTGTGAATGAATGAATGACTGCCTCAATTTTAATAATTTCATAAAAATCACCTACAATACCAACACCTACAATACCACTCACTTCCATACTTAAGTTGATAAAGATATATAATATATATGTTACCCACACCATCACTACTCACCTGTGTTTTTTACCCCTTTTGGTTTAGTGATCTCGCTACAACCTTAACCCCTTTTTTGCTACTACTAACAATCAAACCACAAATGAAAAACAAATAATACCCACCACAGATTAAATTTACAACTTAAACTTTATTATTTAAAAAATCAAACAATGGGTAGTACATAAAATTTTCGATTAAAATAATATGACTCCTTCTTTAATATACATGTAAATTCAATTGTTATGATCAAAATCTTTGCTTTCACAAACCCACTAAATTTGTTATATTTGTTTAAAATATAAATCTTCTACCAAATTAACTAATCACCCTCAGTTTTTCCTTTTTAAAATTGTTATTGTAATTAAAATAATAATAATTTGGAATTGAATGTTTGATTATAATATTAACAATTTGTTATCCTTTCCTTTTTGCAAAATTATCATTCCAAACATAAATTATAGAGAAATTAAATTTTAGTGGAGTTTATTGTTTCATTACAAATCCTTATTAGTTATTTCAATTTATTTATGATATTTAACCTGGAAATAATAATAATCCTCTATTAAAATGGAGCCGATCAATGATCCTGAAAATCAATCTCTTGAACCATCAAAGTCCACTGCCAAAGACTCTCCCAAGTCTCCATCAGCTCTAAAAAAAGACGACAAAAAGCGAGATGATGAGAATGAAAAGAAGAAGCAATCGTTCATGGCACATTGGAAATACAAACCTGGTCCGAATGCATCTGTGGCCTCTTTATATATATATAATAATATGACACTTGGAAATAATGTACCACCTCCAAATGTAAATTCAACAAACAACAATTCATCATCAAATCCCCAAACACCAATTTCACAAACCAATAATTCACCTCCTTCCACCACCTCAGTACCAATGGCACTTTCACCAAAGCTGACGAACAGCCAATCGGTAGATTCACCACCCGAAGTTCCAAACTCACCAGAGTTTAAAAAAGGTCGTCGGAATTCAACTCCCAACATGAATAATTTTATAACACACTGGAAATTTGATCCACGTGCTCAACAAAAACAACAAAGACAACAGCAATTGATTGGACATCACCAACAACAAATGTATATGAAGAGAATGAGTAATTTGAATTTAAACATACCATCTTCACCAGAAATTGATATTTCAAATAATTCACCACAACAACAACAACAACAACAATTGGAATATTATAATTCACAACAACAACAAGTTCAACATCAAACTCCTCCGAGAACAATTCCTACTACCTATTTTCATCCTTATTCAGGACGCCCAAGAGCTCCTTCGATTGGCACACTTCCATCTTCTCCAAGATATGAGGTATACTCTACATCGCCACCTCCTCCAGAGATGAGAACCGAAAGAAGAATGTCTTTACCTAATGTCCCATATGGACAGCCACCTGTATCACCTAAATTTTACTATCAACAACAACAGCAGCAACAACAACCACAACAACCACAAAACCCTCCATTTACATATATTCCACCTTCATCACCTCTGTCATCTTCATCGACACCTAGAAATATATATCTAGACACCATACCCGAGGTTCCAACTCACCAACAATATATTGTTGGTAGTGAATACTCATCTGTAACTGGATCACCAATTACCTCACCATATATATTATCAAACACCCCATCACCACCATATTCTCCTGTTTTTGCACCTAACGTTAAAATACCAACCATTCAATCACCAACGCAATCATCCATCGTATCCTCCAGAAGAATGTCCGCTCCTTTATTGTCGGCTTATGAAGAGCAACCAACAACCACAACAACTGTATATAGGCAAGCACAACCACTACCACCTAGTTTTATTCCACAACATCCATTCCAACAACAAAAACAACAACAATCTATTGAACCAACAAAATATGAACATGCTGGACACCAAAAATCACATCAACCACAACTTCAACAATCTCAACAAAATCCTCCACAACACCATCAATCTCAGCAAACTGTGGTGACCTTAGAAAACAAACTCCCATCTATGAGGGATTTATTAAATAATTTAAATATTCATGAACAACAACAACAAAGAATCAATGAACAAAATCCAATCTTTGAAAGAAAAGAAGATCACCATCTTAATAACAATAATAATGAATCAAATAATGATAATGATAATGATAATAAGAATAATTCAAAAATGTGTATAATAAATTTAGTACAGTAATAATTATTGATATGTTATAGTTATTTTATTTATATACAAAAAGTTTTTTTTTTTTTTTCATTTTTAAATGTTACCAAAGTTGTTTGATGTTTGAATGGAAATTGATTAGATTGGTTATATATTTGATTGTTATTTTTTTGAATTCTAAAAACATAAGTTTTATTATGTGTTATCATTACCTAATCTATCGATTTACTATCTGTATATTGATTTTCCAAGTGATGCTAATTTTTGTACTGTAAAGGAGGTGATTTCTTTGCAACCGGCAACATTAACAACACGAATCGATGGACATGCATCCAAGACAGTTTCCAGTGCGTTATCAGAGATCTTTGGACAACGTGAAATGTCGAGGTTCTCAAGAGCTGGACAACCCTTTGCAAATTTGATGAGTGCACTGTCATCCAAGTTGATACACCAAGATAGATTGACGGATTTCAACTTCATTGGTGTGCCTTCAATCAATCCTTCGTTGGTAAGTGAATTGTAACCTCTGAGACGGAGGGTATGAAGACGTGGCCACATCTTGATGGCCGAGCGGATACCTCTTGGAGTGATGAGATTGCTACAGTAGGAGAGATCGATCGAAGCAATCATGGGACATCCAAAGCTAAGCTTGGCAAGTGAGGCATCAGAGATGAAACGACAGTATCCAAATTTGAGAACTTCAAGGTGTTGACATCCGATTCCTTCGTTGATCGATCCAAGTGAGCTTGCACCAACATCGGTGATTACACACTCCTCCATACAGAGAACCTTGAGCAGTGGCAAACCCTGTGAGATTTTGACAAGTGAAGCATCGGTGATCTTCTCACACTGTGAGACATCGAGATGAATGAGTGAACGACAAACAGTGGCGACCTGGACAATCGAGAGATCAGTGACTTGTGTGCAGCTAAAGAGAACCAAACGATTGAGAACTGGTCCACGATTCTTGACGATTTCAATGATCGATTGATCGGTGATGTGTTTGCATTTGGAGAGATCGATATTCTTGAGATGATGAAGACGTTGTGCGATACTCATAACAGCTTCGTCGGTAATGTCCTCACAGTAGGCAAGACTTATTGTTTCAATCATGGTAGCTTGCATTGTCAGTGTTAGCACTGAACTATCGTTGATGGCAATGCAACGATTGAGATCGAGATGTTTCAAACTCTTCAAACACAATTCATTGGCGGTCGATGCAGCTGCCGCCATGAGGGAGTCCATGCTAGAGTCACTGCTGTGGTCGCCAACTCCCATCATACTACTGCTTCCAACACTGGAATCGGTGAGAAGATCCTCATCGATTTGGAAGGCAGCAGTTGTAATGTTCTTGGAGGAGCAGAGATTGAGCGAACTGAGTTCTGGACATCCACGGACAATCGACTGAACACCGGAATCAGTGATATTCTCACAGGCAATCAGGTCGAGTACTGTCAGCTGACGACACTTGGCAGCGATACGCTTCAACGATTGGTCGGTTATATTCTTACTGCTTAGCTTGATGCTACTAAGCGATCTACTAGTATTACATATTTGGATGACGGCAATATCGGTGATCTGATTGCACTCGAGAAGATCAATATTGAGAAGAGTTGTCAGATTGAACGATTGGAAAGCTGCGTCTGTCAACTGAGGACAACGACGGAGATCGAGTGTTTGGAGTCGTCTTGAGTTTTGGAATAGTTCATGAATGGCAGAGTCGGTTATCTTCATACAGCCAGAGAGGTCGATGCTAGTGAGATTTGGACATCCACGAACAACATAGAGCAATCCGACGTTGGTCAATTGATGACAACCCTTGAGATTAATGGATTCCAGTTGTTTGCATGCGATTCCAAGTGCGGCAAGTGATTCCGATGGTATATTGGTACAGTAAGCGAGAGAGAGTTTCTTTAGATTTGGACAGGTGGCACCGATGGCACGGATACTCAGGGCCGATAGGTACTTTGCACCTTCGAGGTCGAGTGATTGGAGGGCGGGCACCAACAAACGAACCAAGAGAGCATCGTCCAACTGTGCAGATATCTGAGAGGTACCGGAACCCTTGGTTGACTCTTGGCTGATGAATTGGCTGATCACCTTTTGCAGTAGCTCTTCGGGTAGCGAGACATTGCGTAGTGCATGAATCTGCTGACAGATCTTGGCGATGCACAACTGAAGAAGTGGTGCCGGTGTTTGTGGTGGATGTGAAATGGTTTTGGGTGTATATACAATAGATCCTTGTGATTCGGATGCATAGGTGGTTTCGGTGGTTGGCTTCTTGATACGTTTGTTGAATGGTGGATTGGCCGATCCGATTCCATCGACGTCCACTTCCATTCTGTCTTGTTGTTGTGGAGACGATGGAACGGCTGGTGACGATATCATATTCGGTGAGGATTGAGGTGATGGTGATCTACTATTTGATTGATTACTACTACCACAACCACCAGCACTGCTGCTGCTATTATTCGAGCTGGATGATGAAGATGTAGATTGTGGAGAAACTACTTCAGGTCTGGGGTGATTTGGATCCTCGATTGGATCCACTAGATTAATATAATTATCGATGACATTCAGCGTAAAGTCAATCTTTGGCTTCATTTGGATTTGTCTCTTGATACGGAATGGCGAGTTTAGTAGATATTGAATGGTGTGTTCGAGATGCTTTTCGATAGAGTCGAGATAGGTAAGTGCAGTTCTGAGCATCTCTAAGAGTTTCTGTTGGATCTTGGATGCAGCCATGAGTGGAGCACTGTGGAAACACATTTCGATCAACTCGTGGTAGCGAACGAGTTGTTTGGGATCTGCCGATGCCTTTGATGTCAACTCTGAGCACAGTGTATCTAGCGAGATGGCATAGAACAACTGTGTCATATTTTGACCGATAAAGAAACTTTGAATATACTGAATCTTATTGTGGACATTTCGATCGGTTGCAGACTGGCAATATTGAAGCAGCTTGTTGTGCTGTGCTTTCTCCTCGGCTGGCATATTCACCTTGTTCATCAGGAGCTTGCTAATTTCACCGAGAAGATTACGTGAGAACTGCACGATTTCATCTTCCAACATTGGCATGCGCTCGACGACATTGTCGCGCCAAAAGGTGGGCGTCCAGTGGATGAGTGTACGACAAAGGAGAATCACAGGATTGCCAGTGTTGTTGTAGAATTCGGCTGCACCACCGCTAATAAGACGCGAACTCGATGAGAGTCCGTAGAGATTCGAGCAGATGTCAGAGATGGTTGCGGTATGGTCGGGCGAGATGTGTCGGAATCTCTCCCATTCGGAGCGAGCGAATTGCTCGCACTCTGACACCTTGTTGAGGAATACCGACTCCGATGCTTCGGAGCTGATGTACGCGAGGAGCTTGCGCTTCCATCCAGCGAAACGTGTACGGAACGACGAACTGATGCGATCCATGCCACTGGTGTTGTTTCCGGGTACCGATCCAACCTGTTTGTACTGGAGATACTGACTACGCCAGTTGTTACTACGGATTCCACTGGTCGGTGTGGAAGACAACTGTAGTTGCTCCTTGAACGAACTCGACAAGTTGTCATCGATAATCATTTGTGTCGGTGATTTCGGTGCTGCAATAACCACTTGCGAAGTTGCAGGTTGGCTAGCTGGCTGGCTAAAGGTGTGAGGAGGTGCTTCGATAGAACCATTACTACCACTTCCAGTTAGATTAATAACAATTGGTTGATTGGTTTGTTGTGTTGGTGGTTGTTGTTGCGATTTGCACGGCGAAGTCGATGCCGGTGCGATGATTTGAGGAAGTGCTGCTTGTTGTGCCTTCTTTGGTGCATTGAGTGTAGATGGTTTTTGTTGTGCCAATTGAAGTGTTTGTTGTGGTTGTTGTTGTTGTGGTTGAGTGGTTGTCTTAAAGTATTGATGTAACAAAGTATTCTTTTTGAAAGCATTCTCCTTGAACTTATCAAGTAGATTGTGCTGAGTTGTCCAACTGGTATGAGTGGCTTGATGAATGATCTTGATCAACAATGGAATATTTGTAATATCCTTCAATTGTTTAAGTGATCCAATTGAACTTGCATATTCTAAAGGCAATGCTTTATTCAATTCTGCTGATAAAAATAATATTGGCTAACAATATAGAAATAATAGAATAATTATTAGTTATTTGTTTTTTATAACTATGTGTTAATATAATAAACTTACCATTAATTGTAATAATTTAAAGTTATTTAAAATTTGATCAAAGTTGGTCGTTGGATTTCTTGCATTTCTATAGAGTTTCTTGAGTTGGGTGATGAGCAGACCTTTGGAGTTGTAGATACCCTTGGGATAGGGTGTTTTGTTTTGAAACTTTTCACCTAGTTCGATGAATTGGACGGATCCTTCGTTTGAGAGTTTCTGCATAAAGTTTGAACCAATGAGGAGGTCGGCGACATCCGCTGACAAACCGCGATAGTCGAAAGCTAGGAGGATCTGCTCGGCATCGTTCAACAAACGAGTGGCTGTGAATTTCGAAACGTTTCCACGACGGGTGTCGTCCGAGAGTATAGAGATTTCACGACGTCCCAGCAAGATGCTGCATGGCAAGAGGAAACAGAAGCTGCCAGTGATGTAGCCGTAGCACGCCAGTGTCTCCTTCAGCTTCTCACGGATGTAGATACGGTCGACGTTGTGGTCCTTACCGGTACCCTTGAATTGTACGGTCTTTCCGAGGAGTTGTCTGACATTATCGGACAGTGGAAGGTCCCAGCTGTTCTTGGCGTCGGAAATCAAATTGATGGTACGGCCACTTGTAGAAGCGGTAGCTCCCTCCACCACCGAAGCGTATGTCCATGTGAGGAACTCCAAACGCTTCGGGTTCATCGGTACCGATTTGTCGGCTTCGTAGGTATGCAACTCCCAGAGACACTGTCTAAGATCAGACTCTGAAATAAACTCAACGACCAACTCGCAGATCGATCCATAGGCGAAACGGAACAACTGTGAAGGTCCCAGTCTGCCCTGTGGCAAGAGGAAGGTGTGATTATCATTGAGCACAGGGAACACTTTGGTGTGGATATACTGACTGGTCTTGTAGATCGACTCCATCTCCAACTCACGCTCCTTTGTCCAGTCGACCGACTGTCTAAAGGAATCGTCGAGCGAGTATTGATGATCGATTTTCGTTTGGTTGGACGACTGATTCATTTGATTCATGTGTCTTATACCCCTGAGAAGGTTGTAGTTTGATTGCTCCGGAGCATCGACATTGATTGGCGATTCGCCAATGCTCATGGAAGTATCTTTGTCGGAGTCATCGATGCTGAATCCACGGTGACTTCCGAGGATTGGACGTGACTGGGAGATGGTGGGGATGAATGTGGATCTCAAGATGGTGTTCAGCAGGAAGCTCTTTCCAATGCCGTTTGGACCAATGATAAGAATGGATTGACGACTCTTCACACACACCCAACCAGTCAGACTGGCGGAATTCATAAAGTTGGAAGTCGATGTTTGTGGACGACGCGCGACATTTCCACTGCCGACACGACTGACGTTTCCGCTGTACTGGCCACTGTATTGACCACCGCTGTGATAGCCACTGGAGATATGCATGTTGTCGATTGCCATGTTTATGCTGCTGTTGTTACTGCTGTTGATGCTGCTAATAACACTGCTAGTGTTGCTGTAGGTGGTTGTATCGTTTGTGAGTGGCATACTACTGTTGTTACTGCGCAGCGACTGTGAGGACTGAGGCGACAGTGTGAAATCGGAGCGAGGTGGCATCAAAACGGAATCGGGATTAATCAAGTTGTTGATACTCATACTGCTTCTGCTGCCATCGCTGACTAGACTACCACTACTATTATGATTCTCCTCTTGTTGTTGGAGTAGCTGTTGTTGTTGTAATAAATATTGTTGTGCTTGTTGGTGTGTCTGTTGTTGTGCGACTTGTTGTTGGACGAGCAGTTGTTGAGCTGATTGCTCCTCAACAGTCTTTTGTAGAATTTCAAATAATGAAGTTGGATTGAAATGTCTATTGTTGTTATTACTATTATTTTGAGGTTGTTGTGGTTGTTGTGATGATGGAATCTGTGGTGTGGAGGGTGGTGCTATACTGTTGAAACTCGAGTTGTTACTGCCTGGATTACTGTTGACATTGTTGCCGCTGCCAAACACGCTGAAACTTGATTGATTACTACCGTTGGCTGTGGTTGTGGCGAACGCGTTGTAGTTGGACGCGCTGCTGTTGCTACTGCCAGCGGGTGTGGTGATTCTGATATTTGGCTGTTGGAGATGCTGCTGTTGCGTAGCAAACACACTATAACTAGATGCACTTCCGTTGTTACTATGTCCACCACCAGCACCACCATTGTTACCAAACACACTGAAACTCGATGCACTTCCATTGTTACTACCACCATTGCTGTTGTAGATGGAATAGCTTGAAGCACTACCGTTGTTACTTCCACCCTGTTGCTGCTGTTGTTGTTGCTGTGAAAAATTGAGGTAGTTTGATGCGCTACCATTGTTACTTCCACCACCACCGCCACCAAAGTTCTTATAATTCGATGCAGAACTGTGGTTGCTGTGATTGTTGTAGTTTGAGAAGCTGGAAGAGCTATTCTGATTGCTGGAATTGGCACTGCTGTTGTTGTTGTTTCCACTGCTCTTTACAGAACTGCCTGTTAGCGAACCTTTGGTTGGATAACGAGTGGACTTGTGCGAGTTGGGGATGTTGTCATCGTCGCCACTCGCCAGAATCGTCACAATACCACCCATGCTGCCACTGCTACTGTTATGTGCGAGACCAACATTGGCAGAGATATCACCAGTCCATCTCGGTAGCGAAGGAGAAGAGAATGAGAATCCACCACCTCCATGATGATGGTGAGGATGAAGAATATGATCCTGATTCAATTCTCCTTCCTTTTCCATATCCTCCAACTCTTTATATATCTGATTTTTAATACTGTAATTTTCATCGTCGATCGTTGTAGCTAAAAATAAAAAGTGTAAAAAAATAAATATATATGTCAGTCACATATTTATGATTGGTCAATCACACGTTCACACACACGCGCAAATAGTGTAAAGTGTCAAAAAAAAAAAAAATCAAAATTGACTTGGAATTTTCCAAATTTGATTTCGAAATCAAAAAAAAAAAAAACTAATTATGATGGTGGTTGATTGGTTGATTCGGTGCAGTGCGGTGTGTAGAATATTCTACTTACGTATATCTTGAAGGAACTTTCTCTTTCCAGAGGAATGTGATTTTAATTGACTGAATGAGGATTCACTCATTGTTGTTGTTGGTTGTTGTTTTTGTTGATGCTATCTGCTAATATGTCCTAACTGTCGATCGGTCGGTCGGTCTGTGACGCAGAGCAAACTCACACTGTCAAAAAAACTATAAATCAAATTACTTTCTTTCACTTTTGAACACTTTCTATTCGAATGATTGTTAACTGGAGTGATAAATTTGATTTTAATTGTGATCAATTGATTAATTGATTTTGACTATTATTATAATTATGATTATTTATTCTAACTTTTTTTTTTTTTTTTTTTGCTATTAAATATATATAAATACAAAATAAAAAAAAATCTTAATTTCAATTATTATTGCTATTCATGAGCGATTATTTGTTGATGCTAAAATTACTACTACTACTATTACTACTGTTTGTCTGTGTTGTTCCTAATTCCTTATTATTATTTTGTTATAATTATTAGTTATATGGAATATAATAAAAGTAAAATATAAATAAATATAAATAAATAAATAAATATAGGGATGTTTGTTGTTTGTTGTTGTGTGTTATGTAAACAAATAAACGAACAAACTTGAATTAGAAAATGATCTTTCTATTCTAATAATTATATTAAGTAATTTGCTTGCTTGTTGTTTTGGTTGTTTTGGTTGTTGTTGTTTGTAAAGGTTGAATTTTGCTTAACTTTCTTTTATAATTTTAAATAATATATATATAATTTGAAATATCAACAACACCAATACAAAAACAAGCAAAAAGACTATTTAAGAAAAAGAACTACCTTTTTTTCAAACTAGTTTGAAAAAACAAAAGTTTTTTAAAAAAAAAATAATTTTAATTTAAATAGTGAGATTTTTCTTTTTACTTTTCACAAATTTCAACACCACTAAATTTTTCAATACAAATAGACTTTAAAAGTGAAACCCTTTTAAACTTGAAAATATTATATATAGTAAAAAATAATGATGATTGAATAAACAGAACTAAACAAATAATAAAATATCCAAAATACAAATACAAAAAAATATAAAATACAAAAGTATTCTTTTTTTTTTTATTCTTCCCTTCTTCTAAAAAATGAGAGAAATATAAAAAATTTGGAGGGATTTGTGTGTTTTTTTGATTGTTTGATTTTTGTTTGTTTAGCCAAGATATTTTTTTTGTTTTTGAACCCAACAATGGTCGAGGATAATAAACAACTCCAATGAAATAAGTCTTACTTTTTTGTTTTATTTAAAATAATACAATTTAATTATTACTATTTAATTTTATTTTGTATTTTAATAATTTATATTAACTATGATATCCAAAAAATAAAAAAAAGGAATTGATTTAAAACATATTGTATATTAAATTGATTTCTATAAAATAAAAAAAATGACGTAGAATAGAATAAAATAAAATGAAATAATCATTACCGTCCAATCCTTTTTTTTTATTTTATTTTTTACATTTAATATTGTTGTTTTGTTTTCAATTTGGAAAAGTAGATCAACAATGAATATCTTAAAACTTTTTTCTTTTCTCTAACACTCATCATTAAAAATTACAACAAAAAACAGTTATTATGATGATTTCTTTTGCACCTCAGTGAGACTCATGGTTAGATCAGAGCAGAAAAAACATCATCATATTAAGCAAAAAAAGAAATTTATTTCTATGTAGATGAATTTTCATTGTTGGGTGTTGACAAACAAAAATGCCCTGTTAGCTTTACGGTTTTGGAAATTTGATCTTTCGCAAGAGTTTTTTGTTGTTGGAATCCGTCCAGTTCGTGCAAAAAAACCAAAAAAAAAAACTTCTCAACACAAATTTGAGTCTTGCTTGATTGTGATGTTTTTTTAACAGATAAGAAAGTGAGTGATGATGGGTTAAAACTCTATATCTTCTCGTTGCGATATTAAACCGAAGAATTTGACATCTACTTATCTTTTGAATTATTTATTCAATTAACAAAATCATTTATACTTTTGTTATCTTGACTTTTAGTTTGACTTTTCAAATTAAATTTTTGAAACAAAACGAATTAAGAAATACGAAAAGTTAAGAAAAAACGATAAATGCAAATAAGAATTTAACTATTTGTTTGTTTTTTAAAAAATATTTATTTATTTAAATTTAATTTAGTTTATTAATGAATGTCTGTGCGACAACTAAGAATATTTATATCATTACACAGATATTCATTAATAAATTTGTTAAATAGAATGATAAAGTTTCATATTTAGAGATATCTATTGATTGTAATAAAAGAGTAAATAGTTAGTATTGAAATTACTTAAGTAATGATAGATGATAAAAATAGAAGTTGTTATTAAAAAAGAAAAAGAAGTTTAATCAGTGACAAAAAATGGGATCAAAACACAATCCATTCCTAAGTACAAAAGCGGAGAGTGTATCATACGCAAATTACGGTCATCATCTAGACTTCTTTTTCTTTTATAACAAAGACTATCTTTTTTTTTTTTTTTTTTTTTTTTTTTGATATTTACCTTTTTTAATTATTTATAAAAAACATTCTTATAAATATGAATATTTATCGAAATTGGTTGTACACTAGGTCATAAATCACATTTAACAATTTAGTTAAAACATTTTAAACTATAAAAATTAATAAAATAAACATTAGTATATAATAACTTTAAGAATTTAAAAATAAATAAATAAAATAATAATAAATAGATAATCATCAGAAAAGTTTATTAAGGTAGCTAGTGTTTTGTCGGCAACGTATTACTACTTGGACAAATGCCTGTTTCTCATCATAAAAATAGAATACAAAAATATAAAGGTTTATAGATTATTTTTACTTACATTTTTAAATTTGATTTATAAAAGTATATAACAATCAAAATTGATAGATACTCATAGTTGGTTTTTTTTTTTTAAATAGACATAAGTAAGGAAATTATTTTGTAGATAGAATTCGAATCATACAATCGAATGAAATGGAAGATGCTTACGTCTGACGGTCGTTGTCATTTGTTGTTTTTTCAAACAAAAAAAAAATTAAAAATAAAATAAAAATTCAAAAAAATTACTAAAAAAATTTAGTTTTTTGATTATTTTTTTTCTTTACATTGATTTGTTTGGAGTTCGTAATAATTTCACCAAGTTCGTATTTTTAATTTCTTGTTTGAGTTGAGACTAAGTGAATTCTCTTCAAAAAAAAAAAAAAAAATAACAAATCATATCGACTAAACTATTTTTACAATAAAGCAAAAACAATAATATATTTATTTACAAACAATAACAATAACCACTATTTTTAAAACAACAATCAAACAAATAAACAAACAAACAACCAAAACAAAACACAACAAACACAAAAAAATAATATTTAGTAAACAAAAACAAAAAAAATAAATCAATCTAATACAAGCTTTAACGATATACATATAATAGTTATTTAGTTATTTAATTATATATTTTATAGAAATATTATTATTTATATAGATATAGTAGTATTTCTTTATATTTTCAAAGTTAGATTATTTTTTTATTTAATTAGTTAGTTAGTTTAGTTAATTAGATATTTATTAGATCAAATAATGTCATTCAGAGGTCGTGGTGGAAAAAGAGGTGGATTCGGCGGTGGTGGTGGTGGTAACAATCACAATCATAATAACAACAATAATAATACTAGAAGCGTGTTGGTAAAGAGAGGTGGTAAACAATCGAGAGGCGGAGGAAGAAGATTCGAAGTTACAAACAGAAACGATGATCTTCCACGTGTTGTAATCTCTAACCTCCCAAACACAACAGATGCCAACGATGTCATGGACTATCTTAAAAACAAATCATTCAGACCAAACATGGTATTCAAAGGAGTGAGTTATCAAACAAATACAACATAACAACAAACATAACAACAAAAACAAACATATATATATTAACATCTTTTTTTTTATTTTAAAACAAAAACAGAGTGAATTTAGAAATCAAAAGTTATTCTTAACATTACTTAGAAATGAAGATGTTCAACCACTTGTTAATTTATCAGGTACAAGATATGGAGGTGATAAAGTAAGTTATAATTATTGAACAACAACAACAACAACAACAACCATTCAAACAAACAACATTTACTAACTTACTTAATTTACTTACTTAACTTAATATTAAAGATATTCATCCAAAGAGAAGATAGATCTTCATCTGCAAAATTCGTTAAGCAACCAACCACTACTCTGACGTTGACACAACAGAATAAACGTGGTAATACACAAGCAAAGCAAACCAATAGCATAATCGAGAAGCACCTCGAGTCAAAGTACACCAACGATGCGCCACTCATCGACCTTTCATACCTCTCCACCACAAAGTCATTGAATTTCAATGACTCTAACAACTTAAGACCACTCTTTAGATTACTCTCTGAGAAATGTCCAAAGGTATTATACATTTTCACTTCTACTACTACTTAACAGCCGATATATCAGCAAATCAACAACAACATCAACAACAACAACAACAAAAGATATCGACAGAAACCCTACTCTTTGGGTTATTCATTTTGGAAATGAATGTTATCTATAGATATTGGAGTTTAAGTTGGGTATATTTGATTCGATTCATTTCGATTCAAGATAGTTAGTAAAGTCAACAAAACAACAACAACAACAACTGTTGGGAGAAAGGAGATAGTTTAGTTTTTTTTTAAGTTTTTTTTTTTTTTTTTTTGTCGCTCAAACAAAAGAAAAAAAAAAAAAAAAGACAACAAAAACAGCAAGAAAACAGAATCGTCAAGAGAAGAAAGATGCTACGATCTTCAAATGAACTCGATGTCTGGAGGTGTCATATCTTTAATCAATGTCCAACAATAACAACACTGCTACCTTACCTACTACACTTTTGAACTTCCGAACCAGGCACAACTGACAAACAACCAAACAAACCAAACAAACCAAACAACCAAACAATCAAATAATCAAACAAACTTAACATGACTACTTCAATTTAACACACTAGACATTTCAACTAATAACTATGGGTAGCAACAACATCACTAAATAGATAGACATACAACAGCTTTATTATGTTTCTTTACTTTACTTTTCTTTTCTTTTCTTTCTTTTTTTTTTTTTTTTTTATTAAAAAAAAACAAAGTTATTTCTTTCTCCAGTTTAAGTTTTAAAGTTAACAACAACAACAACCAATCATTAGAATAAGTTTAGTTGTATTCAATAATCATCATAATCATCATAATAATAATAATAATAATAATAATAGGCTATAATAGTAATCAGAATAATCATATATGTTTTAACAAATAGAAGTAATTGACTCACCATATTTCTTTATCCTTTATTATTCTATTTATATTTGATATGAACATTTTTCTACTAATCTTTTTTTTAAATTATTATAATTATAGGCAAATACCATTTCTTTCTCACACAACAACATAACATCATTCTCTGGATTCGTTTTAATGACACGTTTCAAATTAGAGAATTTGATTAATTTCAACTTTGACTCGAACAAGATCACCGACTTTGATGAACTCGACTACCTAAGTGATCTACCACTCAGAGAGTTGTTACTCTCCAACAATCCAATCGCAAGTCAACCAAATTATAGAATGTAAGTTTAAATAATAGTCATGATTCTATCAATTGATAGATATTAACAAAATAATTTCAAATCAATTATAGGGAGGTAGCCAAAAGATTCCCAGATCTCAAGTTTTTAGATGGTGTTGAAATTGGACCAGCCGACTTCCCACCAAGCCCTTGCCCTCCTTTGAGGCCAAGTTTCTTTGATACCGTAGAAACACAACAATTTGCCTATAGATTCCTCCAAAAGTATGGTTTTATTAATAACATAACATTACTCTTTTATATCTAACTAACTAACCTTTTATTTATTAATTAGGTATTTCACTACTTTTGATACTGATCGTTCAAATATCGTTAAAGCATATTCAGAGGATTCCATCTTCTCTATGACTTTTTCAGCTGGTGACGATTCAGTTGCAAGAGGATCCGTCAAACAATATGGCAGAAGTAATAGAAATTTATTGAAAAGTTTGGATTTAAGTATGTATTTTAAAAAAAAAAAAAATTATTTAATTTAAACTACTACTACTACTAATTACTAATAATTATAACTTTACTTTATAGCTAAAAGAACACAATTATTATATGTTGGATTTGAAAAGATTTACAACTTTTTCAAACTTTTCCCAGCAACTACACATAACCTCTCAACTCCAATAGTTGATGTATTTTTGGTGCCATCGCAATCACCAGAGTCTTCCAACGTACGATCACAACAAATTATTAATTTAATAATATTTAAATATTAATTATGTTTATTTTTTCATTTACACATACATACAGGCACTCTACGTAATAACACATGGATTCTTCACAGAAACATCATTTTGTACTAAAAGATCGTTCGATCGTGTATTTGTGTTGGCTCCAGCACCGCCCAACTCGGATTCGGCAAAACAAGGCTGGGAAGCGGTCATCTTGAATGAACAGCTTCACATCAGACCTTATGTCAGATTCCCGAGATTGGCTACCGATGCTGTTCCACCAACCCCAAATACTGTCACCCCAGCACCAACCCAACTTGCTGCTCCCGAGAAAGAACTCTTATTACAGCAATTCAAAAATATGACATCACTCAAAGATGAATTCGCAATAGAGTGTCTCGACAAGAGTGGATGGGATTTAAACAACGCAACTCAAACATTCCAAACTTTCAACGTAAGTTAGTTTTAAAATTTTTTTTTGTTAATTCTTAATATTTTAAAACTAACACTGTTTTTTTTTTAAATTTAAAACAGAGCCAAAATTTAATTCCAGAACATTGCTTTAATAAATAAATATAAATAAAAACAAGTAATAGTAATAAATGGTTAAATATATATATAATTGGTTATCTATCATCCTTTAATTTTATCAAATCTTACTTTTTTTTTTTTTATTTTTTAAATAGTTATCTATTGAATAGATAGTTATTTATTGAAATGTTTGAAATCTCATTTTTTTTATGGGTAATCTCATTTATAAACAATGTGGCGTAAGTTATTTAAATAATACTTATATAATTGTTTGTTTAATAACTTTAATTTATTTGAATAATGACTGTATATTTGAAAAAAAGTTATTGACATGATGGACAGCACTTGCCATTTTTGGGATCGGCTGGAATCATTTTGGAACCAGCAGGGCACAAAGGTGGGGAGCATTCAATATTCTCACAACCTTTACATTGTGCACAACACTAAAATAATAATTATTTATTAAAATTTGTAAATATCTAGTTATAATGAATGTTTGTTAACTTACACGACCAGCCTTTATATCAGCAGGAATATATTTTCCATGATTTGCTTCACATTTCTTTTGATCTACAAATAAGCATTGAACAGCAGCACAAGTGGTTTCACACCAATCACAACAATTTCCTTTCTTGACATCTCTTTCATGCCAGATATCTCCACGCGATACACATTCTTCTTTATTTGCATTGGCACAGTCGACCAATTCACACATTCTCGTACAAGAATCACAGCAGTCACCATTTGTGTAGTTGGCAGGAACAAACTTGCCACCAGTTGATATACATTCACGTTTATTGACAGGGTTGCATGTATTGATGAATGTACATTTGTTGATGACGGTGCAAGAATCACAACAGTAGTTGATACCATCACGCAAGTGGAACTTTCCACCACTCTTTAAACAAATCTCTTTGTTTGCACCCGCACATCTTACCAAACGACAATCAATTGCCAAGGTCGCAGTGAAGTAAGTACCAATCAATAAAAAGAATACTATAAAAACTTTAGAAATATTCATATTTTTTAAACTATGATGAAAAATAATAATTTTTGAAAATATAAATAAAAAAATTATTAAAAACATTTTAATTTTTATTAAAATCAAATTTTTATTAAATTCATTTGAATGTAACCTTGGTTGTTGAATTCAAAACTATCGCCCAATCATCATCATTTATTTATTAGTAAATATAACTTATAAAACCACATATAAATATATATATTTAGTCTCTTCACTTTCTTTTTATCAAATATTTTGTTTTTGGTTTTTTAATTATTGGGGTTATATATTTGTGTTGAACATGTTAAAAAGTTTATGAAATTGAATAGCAGATTCTACAAAAAATAAATATTAGATTTATTTTTATATCTTTCCCTTTATTTTATTATTAATTGGGCAGACAATTAATTAACAGAGAAAATTCACTTTAAAATAAAATAATCAAAGTCTATTTACTTGTTGTCTTGAATTAAATAATTAGTACTATTTACTGTACAGTTAATTTAAAAAAAATACCTCCTAGCTTGGTAATACATGATTCATGATTCATTAGTATATAAAGGTAGAATCTTCTCTTAAGAGGAGACATAATATCGTCAAGTCTTTGCTAGCAGATCATATGAATTGGGTAGTGGAAGTTCAATTATTGGTATTGTAAATTTACAATAGTTTTATTTCACCTTTGGTCTATTACTATTTATGCAAAGTTATCTATCTTTTAATACTCATCGTATTAGAATCTTTCATGATAATAAGATTAAATATATACATTTAAATTCATATAAATTGATCAAATCAAATTAAAAACTGAAAGTATAGCTCTTATGGGTTATGATATTTATCTAAATTATTATGATTTTCAATTGTCAAATTTTTATTTTTTGTCGATGAAATCAGATAGAAAAAGTTGCGAGACAATTGCAGCTTTGAATTTATCATTTGTTTTACCAAAAATGAGATAGTGATTATCATATATCTTTCGAACTTGGAGATATAATTTTTCTCTAACATTGGTCAAAAACAAGTTGGTAACTGATATAGGTGTGGAACCTTTTTGAAACAAATTAGAAGGAATAGTAAGTGATTTAACAGAGTTTGGAATCCATTCACTTGAGAATTGATCATCCAAATAAATATTTTGTATCATAACTTCTTCAACATTGTTTGGAATTTCGAAATCAAGTTGATTGAACAAAATATTGGATTGAAATGTAATCTTCTTCACTGACGATGGAATACCGTTTAGATTGAGTTTTGGAATTGTATAGAATTCAAAATTTTGGTGACCAATAAATAAAGATTCCACACCAAATGGAATATACCTTAAAATCGATTCTCTTTTGTCAAATTCCAGTCTCAGCTCGTTGATCTTCAGATTGTCAAGTGATTCTTGTTTGTTTCCATCGACACACAACCTTTCGAAATGATATTGTGATCGATCTTTGAATATCTCATCGATATCATACTCGGTTTCGTGAATATCTAGATATCTGATTGAAGGTGATAGAGATGACGTGAGATGACATGATGCATAAATAGCTAAATCTGTTAGAGAACCTGGTAGATCTGACAAGTCTATTGTGACAATAGAATTATCACTTTGATAAAGTTTTAGTTTTGTGAGATTGTTTAGTGATTTGATGAATGGGATCCATGATAAAGGTACTGATTGCAAAGTACAAAGTGATTGTGGTAATACTCCATCTGAAATCTCGGAGATAATTTCACCATAATGATTAAAAACTAGAAGATTTGGAGGAAGTGATCCAACTTGAAGTGTTTGAGTGTAGTTATATCCCAATTCTAAATAAGTTAAGGATGATGGTAATACATGAGGTTCGAGTACTTGATCGAAACATTCACCAAATTTAAGTTTCTTCAATGTATTTGGAAGAACACCTGCTGATATTGTTTGATTAAAATATGAATTGGTGTCGAATTTTAGTTTCTTTAGTTTCGGTGGAAGATAACCTGCCAACAATACTTTATTGAACTCATAATGAAACGTAATTGATGTCAAATTCACAGGTAATACACTCGATAATCTTGATATTCCTTTTAGATTGTATACTTTTGAATCGGATATCATTCGATAGAGATTCTCTGTATGCTTTTTACCAAGTTTTTGATCTATTTTAACTGTAGAGATATTTGGTGTAATGATATCTATAGGGTCTTCCAAATGAGTAACTGTATTTTTTAATAAAATAAATGAATTAGAATTTGTTTTTTGTAATTATAATTGATATTAAAACTAATTATTTACAAGGATCTATAGAAGAGTCATATCTGATTCTAGAACCACCAATAGACATAATACAAATTCTCTTTTGTTTGAGTGATCTGAATATTAATGATCGATATGATTTTAAGGTAAATACTTCATCTTCTTGATTGTCAATGATATTTATATTATCGGTATTAAAATATAGATATTTAACTCTTTCCTCGAACAATCTTTTACAAACTAAACTGACACATATTCTATCTATGTTATCTTCAAGATAACAAACTATCTTTGATAGCAATAAATGTGATAGATTAACAATCATTGAATAATAAATGAACTTTATGATAAACAAAACCTTAGAAATCTAACAAAACAAACAAACCCCAGACAATCAGACGAAAAAAAAAAAAAAAATAACATTATTTTTTAAAAAATGTTAAATTTTTTTCAATGATTGTGGTTGTTTTTCACAATGTTTTTTTCTAAGTTTTATTTCTGTTCCAAAAATAATGCGCAAGCGGAAGGAGTTGCGAGCCAGAGCTTGTTATACAATCAATTAAGTGAATTATCTAGGTTTTACAATGCATCTTAAACTTTTATTTAATTAAATGATAAATAGAGTAGTGAGAAAAAATCAAATTCAATCTGTCAAAGATCGAGTCAGTTTTAATAGCTTTTATTTAATTCAGTCACAGATTATTATTTCATAAATATTCAGTTTATATTCCACCAATTATCTTTCCACCAAAGACATTAATAGAACTCTCCAATATACGAAACGAAAAGATCTGGATTCGAATGATTGACAATCAATTCTACCTTGTAATCAGTCAATCACCTCTCATTACAGCCATTGTCCATGTATGAAATCACAACTTCACAAATACAAGGTATATGTTCTTGATAAATATAGAAATTGGAAAGAACAATCATTATTGCATACATTATATAAATATGATGGATTCTAAATATTATATAATTACTTTGTTAATTTTCTATTAATTTTATTTTAATAATAATTCAAATGATGTAAATGTTTTTAGAATATCTGATTCATGTACAATTGCAGATAAAAAGCATGGTGCTTCATTGAGGAAGAGAAAATGATGATCGTCAAGTCTTCGCAGACATATTATTTGATTATTTACTCTTTGATTCAGTTTTAGAACAAGATTGTTGGGTATTCGAGGTTGTGGGAGTTGAATGGATGGTAGGGACAAAGATTCAAGTGATGGCGGAAGAATATCGCTTGGAAATAGTTTATCTTTATCGACGCTCGATTTTATCACCAACTTTTGCAGTGTGACAGGTAATGGTTGGTTTTCAGCAAAAACAATGTTTCTTAATGAATGAACAACTAATTTTCGAACTGTTGTTGGAATTTGTTGTACTTTAATTCTAAACTCTTTGAATCTCCCCATTCGAAGTGTTTCAATACCATCGGGAAGATCTCCGATTTCTAAAATTGGAACTATTCTATTGAAACTATTATTTTCCAACTCAATATCCAATCTCTTGATCTTCAATCCTTGAAGTGATTCAACTTTTTTTGCATTCGCCAATAGATAATTGAATTGATATTGTGATCGATCTTTGAATATTTCGTTGGTATCATAGATTGTACAGCTTAATTCGAGATGTTTGATTGATGGTGGCATCGTTGATATTAAATGTCCTTTTTCAAAGTCCAGTTTTGTAAGTGAACATGGCAGATAACTTAAATCAATAGTATCACCGGCAAAAGAAAGTAGTGATAATGATTTAAGATTTGAAAGTGATTTGATTGATGGAAGCCATAATACTGGTGCTGTCAATTTTTGAAGTGTCAAAGGTAATACAAAGGGTAATGCACCATCATCTATCGACAAATTATCAGTATTATAATACATGAATTCTTCTAGATTTGGAGGTAATGATCCAACTTTGAGATGATGTGTGCCAGAATAGACCAGATATTTCAAAGATGATGGTAATACACCTGGTTCAAGTGGTTGATCGAATGATATACCAAGAATTAGTACTTCCAGACCGTTAGGAATCAGACCTTTATCGATTGGTTGACTGAAATTACTATCTTCAAAGTTGAGATATTTCAAGTGTGGTGGAAGATAGCCAGGTAACAATGGTTCTTTAAGATCTGAGCCGAATGATAGATAAGTTAGATTCTCTGGTAATCTATATCTTAATGTGTTACATTTAATTAGCTTGGTGACATTGGACCTTGTTATCATTCGATAGATATTTTCTACTTCTGATTCTGATGTTCCAATCTCTATTGAATCAACATTTATAGGAAAAATCTCGTTGATTTCAATACGTTGTCCTAAAATAAAGTGAAAGTATAATTAAATTTCTAATAGTTAATGAATAGCCGATTAAACATACTTGTTAATAGGCAATAGCCTGAATATCTTTGATTCTCTCTGCGAATAAAAAGATGGTTATCATTCTTTCTATTGATTGAATCGATGTATATTGATTTATATGAATTTAAAAATATATTATTTTTATGTTGCTCATTGATTGTTCTATCAATGTGATGAGTATTAAAAGATAGATATCTATGTCTTTCGTTGTACCATCTTTTAATTCTATCAATGTGATGAGTATTAAAAGATAGATATCTATGTCTTTCGTTGTGCCATCTTTTACAAACTAATGTAAACACTATTCTATCTACATTATCATCTATATAATTAATGATCCTTGCTAACAAAACATGTGATAGATTAACTATTCTATTTGATTGATTATCATCATTATTACTTTTAAAACCAAACATTTTATATTCGCTTTTTTTTTAAAGAGTTTAGTTTTGTTTTTCGTAAATATCTTTGTGATATCTATTCGATGAATTACTTGGCTTGAGTAAATATTAGATTATTTATGTTAATATTTGTTATTAAATATATACTTCAAGGTCAAGAAATAAAAATAAATAAAAAAAATTAAATTTGAAAAACAATGTTTTTAGATTTTTTTTTGGTGATCAAATTTTAAAAAAATGTTTTTTTAAATGATAATTTGTTTGTTGTAATCAAAACTTGTTAATGAATACTTCAATTGATATATATACTAGAATCATAGAGTTGCAATAGTCATAACATGTTATTAAGTAGATAGTTTCATAATAATCGAAATTCTTTAACTTATTTGTCTCCAATTCCAACTCACATTTTGCTATTTCCATCGCCTTGACGATATCAAAAGTGTGGGAGAATCTTAAGTTCAATCTGTTGCCTTCGATGGTGGGTCTAATGTGAACTGAGGGCATGTTTGGTACAACCATTTTCGGAGGTAGAGATCCATCAGTCTCGACAAAGAAACAAAAATATGGAAGCAATAAAGTTATAAGCTACTGAGTGATGGCTGTTCTCAGTGCATAGCCAAAGACGACTCCATGCAGCTGGGTGATTCTTTCCATGAATGTTGGAAACCCTCCACAGTGTCTTGTACCTCTTTGACAGTCGTGATTTCGCTAGGCGGATTGTATGCAACGGATCCAAAAATAATTAAAGTATTCATTAACAATTTTTGATTACAACAAATAAATTAACATTTTAAAAAAACAAATTTGTTTTCAAAATTAATTTAATTTTATTTATTTATTTTTATTTCTTGCACTTGAAGTATATATTTAATAACAAATATTAACATAAATAATCTAATATTTACTCAAGTCAAATATTTGTTTTATTTAAATTATTAATAAGGTTAATAAAAAAGATATCCCTCATCAACATGCTTCTCATAAAAAACGATCATTTTATGCCCCATTTTTTAAAATCTAAAAAAACAAATGATTATTTGTAAAAATAATATATTCAGTTGTAGTAATAATGATAATCAAACAAATAAATTAGTTAATATATCATATCTATTATTAGCAAAGGTTATCAATTATTTAGATGATAATATAGATAGAATAGTTGACTTTAGTTTGTAAAAGATGGTACAATGAAAGACACAGATATCTATCTTTTAATACTCGTCATATCGACATCATTAATGATAACAATAATAAATATATACATTTAAATTCATATAAATCAATAATCATTGATCAAATCAATAGAAAAACTAAATGTAAAGCTGTTGTTGGTGATGAATTCTTCAAGTATAAATATGATTATCTAATATCAAAAGGTAAATCAAATATAAAGATAATAAAACGATTATATATCAATAATGCTTACAAAAATATATTATTTAGATGAACTTGATGATATCGATAGATTAAAAACATTAAACATTGATAAAGTATCGATTGGTTTAAATGATAATGAAGATAACAAAGAGAATATCAAGAATCTCTATCGATTGATATCCCATTTAAATATATCAAAGTTAAAGTGTGTTCAATCATGTTCAGGATTACCAATGAATATTACATCGATATCATTCATCTATTCGTTTAGAGAGGAGATAGTACCTGGATGTCTTCCACCAAATTTGAAAACACTAAAGTTTGGTCGATATTTTAATCAACCAATCGAACCAGGAGTTCTTCCAAACACATTGATTAAATTGATATTCAACGAGTCATTCAATCAACCACTCGAACCAGGTGTATTACCATCATCTTTGAAAGTTCTCAAATTCAAAGAATCCAATTTCAATCAAGATATTAAAGTTGGAACATTTCCACCGAATCTCGAAGTACTGGAATTCCATCGTAGCTATTCAACTCTGGAAGATGGAGCTTTACCTCAGACACTTAGAATACTTGAATATGCACCAACATCATGGTTACCACAAATCAAAACACTTCCAAATCTCGAGACATTAATAATAGGTGATGCATCAAACGATCCTCATATCGATTTGAATTATCTTCCAGTTTCACTCACAAGATTGGAAATATTCTTAAATATCAAATTGATCAATGTAATGCCACCAACAATTAGATATCTGAATTTGGAGAATTGTTTGTATGATTTCAATAGTATTTTCAAAGATAGATCGATATATCAATTGGATTATCTAAGGTTAAATCCTGGATTAGGGAGCATCTCTTGATGGAATGAAGATCAAAGAATTTGATTTCGGTAATGCAGTATACAACTGTTTAATGAAAAGAGTAGAGGAAATTCCATTCGGTGTTGATACACTTTCAATTCAATTCGCATCGACGTTTCAAAAAGAGATACCAAGTTCAGTGAAAAAGTTAGTTATTTTTAAGGACATTTTTTGTATCAAAGATCTTCAGAAAAGATATGACATGACAGGTGCAGCTTCAATTCAAGAATTGGTCATAATCTGTGACGAACTAGCAGATTCTCATAGAATTTCAGTTTATATTCCACCAATTATCTTTCCACCAAAGACATTAATTGAAATCCCCGATATACGAAATGAAAAGATCTGGATTCGAATGATTGACAATCAATATTACCTGGTACTCAGTCAATCACCTATCATCACTTCCATTGTCCATGTATCAAAACTCCACAAATACATTATATACATTATTAATGAATATGAACAAACACTATAAAATAAAATACCAATTGGTTTATTTCCAAGCAAAAGAGAACATCTGCCAGGTTGTTTTTTCCCACACACAAAAATGAAAAACTTATGTTAACTTATCAAAAACCATCTCTTGAGCCAACTTAAAAAAATTCGATTGATGATATAGATATTTATTATATTTATTTTAAATTTAGTAATGCATTAATAAAAGGAAATTGTTTTTTATTTATTTTTTTTCAAACCTCTCAAGCATAATTTCAAACTTTACTTTAATACTTGATTTGTGCTTTTTGATATAGATTGCACCAACCACTAGCAGTGCTGCAACAAAAACTCCAACTACAACCACAATAGTTATAATGATCCATGTTTTGCTCTTCTCTTCACATTTGTCTTGAATGGCGACCAACAATGAGAAATCTGGATCTATTAAACACTTCTGACATTGACTTAGATTGATTCCAATTGAAATATCTGAAGTGTTAGCTTCACCATTGACAATCTCCACAAACGAATAAGTTGGTTGTCCATCAGAAAGTGAGACATCATAAAATTTACCGTAAAATGATACTCCATTCTTTACAATCTTGAGATAATTGAGTGATTTATCGATTTGATTTGTTGAAATTGTATTTTTTTCGCCACCACACTCTTGTTGTTGTTCGAATGCTGTTGAAAACACTACTCTTAAAGTGCTGAGAAGCGATTGATAGGTCCACCCTTCGATTGATACTGAGAGTTTAATTGAATATGGTGGAAGAACATAAGACATTCCTGCAAATTCTATATTCATTGGTTCTGATGAGTATTGAATTGTTGCTTCGATCATTTCTATCGACGAATGTATCAATCTATATTGTGAAATGGTTGTAGTTGTTGTTTTGGTTGTGGTGAAATTCCAATTGTTTGTGGGAATCGATTTTACAACTTTTCTTGATGAATCTAATTCTTCGACTACTAACATATTGAATGTGAATTCTTGACCATCGGCTCTAAATGTTGGTGTAGGTGTTGTTAAATTTTCACCAATAACACCTCCTTCAAATATTTCTTTAAAAATTGAATCGAATTAGCATATTAGAAGACTATCTAGTTTTTTACATTTATATTTACTATTTTCACAATAATATCCATTGAATCCAGAATTACATTGACAAACACCGGTTGCCTTACAATCACCATTTCCATTACATAATGGTTTAGAACTACCACAATCAACCGTTACATCTTCTGGATCTGTTGTAAAGCATTTAAATTAAATTAGCTATTTATCTTTTTATCTTTATATTTACTATACTGACCAACTTTAATATTTGTAGAAAAAGAATATCCATCAACTTTTAGAATGAGGGGTAATATACCAACAGGTAATTTATCAGCATTGCAAACAATAGTGGAATTTGATTGAGAGATAGCAGTGCAATTTGAATTGTTGTTTATCAATACAGAAATATTATTTTGTCCATTGTCTCCAAAATAGCCAAATAGACTGATGACTCCTCCTTCACTTTTAATATTTGAAATGGCTGATATCAATGGATACACTGTTTTAAAAAATAAAATGAGTAATCATTCTTTTTCATTATTGTAAATCAGAAAAGGTACCTTTTTTATAATCTAAAGTTAGATTAAAAACATCTGATGTAGAATCGAATCGAATATTCAATATTTTATCGACATCAAACACATGATCGTATGCCATTTCTATTGATTCTTCATTAAATCCCAATACCTGATACCTATAAGAATCAAGGGTAACATTAATATTTGAGGAAGTGTTAAATACACCACTCAATATTATTGTTAAACTATTTGGAAGCTGTGTATAAGAGATATTTTTAATATAATTTCCTATTGTAATTAAATTAATAAATATTTAAAATATATAATGATTTAAATATTAAATCTATTTCTTTTAGTTACCAGTAATTATTGATATAGGTATAGTTTGACTTCCTTGATATGTTTTGAAAATAAGACCAAATGTTCCAATTGGGCTTGTGGGAGTAAATCTTAAATAATAATAATTAGTTATTAAATAAATAATTTTGAAATTTTTATCGTTTAAACATACACTATCATTTCATTTGGAACTTGAATAGTAAAAAGACTTGGCTGTTCCGAAGTATATCCTAAGTTTTTTCCTCTATAATATACACATTTTTTAGAATAAAATACTAAATTGAATTTTAACTAAATTACCTTATTGTGATTGATGGTTGATAATGAAAAACATTCCTTTCCAAAAATATATCTAAAAAATAATTAATATAGATTCCAATTATAATATCTTATTTCATTTCAACCTACTGCATTTGAAATCCAGTGGTGGGGCACCTAGATAAGTAGGCATTCTACCTGCAAATTTATCCCAATAACATTTAAAGCAATCTGGAATTGAACTAATATTTGTACTATATAAATCCACGAAGGTCAATTGGCAATATCTCTCTGGAACAGCCCCATAAACACTACTTGAGCTAACCATTATGCTTACCAGATTTGTAAGATTATTGTATAATGGAAGTGTTGTTGCGGGTATAATATTTCCTGTTACTCTTATTTTTCTAAATTTTGTTTTTGTTAACAATTTGTTGAAATTGAAAGAATTTTAAATTACTTACATAGGGACAGAAGCAGTGGAAAACATGGATTCATCTGGGAAAGGTCCATTGTAAAGATTTCGTCTATTTTAATGTTTAGTAAAGCACTTTGTAATAATATTATTCATTTTGATATAACTTACGTAAATGATACCAATTGCTTTTTGAAAGTAAAAAGTTGATTATTATTACTAGAGGTAAACGATGACACTGGAAGCGCTGATAAATCTAATGGATATACTGTTTGATTTGTAATTGATCTAGAGTAATAGCAATTGATTTATTTGGATATCAATACACATGTTCAACCAAAAAGAAAATTAAACTTACAGCTGTTGTAATGATGTACAAGTACTATCTATATACACTGTTCCATTTTGTATAGGATCAGAAATTCCACTAAATTATTTTATATTAATATTTTGTTCAAAAGAAAAACAAAATAATTACTTACAAATTTGTTAAAACTCTTGTCTTTAGATAAAAGACCGCATTTCTATAGATTGTAGGTAAACCTCTGTTCTTGTATGTTAGTATATTAATAAATTGATGATTTTTATTTACTTACATGGAGACTAAACTTGGAAAGAAACTTTCATCAAAGGTGTAGGTACTATAAGTTGTGAAATCAGCAAGCAGAGTTCTTAACGTGTAGTTTTTAGGTACTTTTAAATCCACTACAAGGGGAGGATTTGTTGTTGTGAGATATATGGAATTTGTTGGTGAGATCAACACTTTATTTGGGACATCATTGGAAATATTACATCTCAATAGAGCACTATATTTAAAAAAATCAATTAACGTTTCGGTGATAAATGAACAGAATTAATACTTACAATGAATAAATTTGAATAAAATTAGGAAAATTATTTGGGAAAGTTATATTCATACTATCAAGACTAATAAGCCAAGCTAGTTGGTTAGTCTAACTCTTTAATAGATTTTCTATTATTTCGATGATAATTACCTTATAGAATTAATAGCTTGATTTGAATTATCCAAGAGTTTCAAAATGTTGAGTGAAGGATCTTTTAATAATTTCTTTTGAATAATATTTATTCCAGCGATCTTTGGGAAAATCAATTGAGTAATCGAAGAATTTGGAAAACCATTGTCTACAGCAGTGTAGTCTATATTTATATCTCTATTTTAATCCTTTTAAATTAATATTAGATTTCAATTAATTTAATAAATTAAACAATGTCTTACAAAGTTGAAACATATTGTTTTGTATTCAGAGTGTCGTTGCTACAAATAAAACCTAAATTTCTTGGTTTGTTTATTGATTTTTGAATACTATTACAATCAGTTGCATTCATATCCCAAGGTATAGAAAACTATTAAAGAAAGTAAGAAGAAGTGAATCTTTAAAGAAAAATAATGTTTTTAATCATACTTGTTGGGCGATCCAACGAATGGAAACTAAATCATCTGAATTGAGAGGAAGCTGACTGTCAACTATTGTCGAATATATTGATAAAATAAAAAAACAAACAACTAATATATCTACTATCTTCATATTATTATTTTTATATGATAATTAATATTTAATAGATTTTGATTAGAATATCAAACTTTGATTAGAAGGGGGAAGTTGATCAGCATTAAAAAACAGTTTTCAAATGAGGGAAATATTTTTAAGAAAGATATAAGTTGTAGATGATGATGAAATAAAATGATGAAAAAGTTTGTAAAGCTATTTTTGATCAATCGATTCAAAAAATATCTGCAAAAAATTATGATTTACTATTTTTTGTTTTTCTTAGCCCCAAAAAATTATGATTTACTATTTTTTTTTATTTTCTTTACGAAAATTTTTTTGAGGTTAAGATTTTTTTTTTTAGTTAAAAATTTTTGTTTGAGATATGATAACCCTTTTTTTTTAGTAATCAATAAAATCTTTAAATTCTATTTAACTGCTCTCTATTTCATAAGTTAATATCTGTAACTCAAATTTAATTTTATTTCTAATGAATCTAAAAACTATAAAAGATAACTTAGAACCACTAGAATAAATTATGTTAAAAAGGTTATTATTTTTCAAAAATAAACTCAAATAGATTAAAAATAAAATAAGAAAAGAAAAATTAATATGTTAATTTTTATTAAAAATAATAGGTTTGTTTAATTGGTAAACTTGATTGATTAGAGACTGTTTCTTTACAAACATCAAGAATTTGGAAGTTGCTCAGGATAATATAATTGTTCATCCATAGTTGCGACATAGGTCGAAATGACATCCCAGAAAACAGCGTCACCCCATGTTCCAAATACTGCAATGAAATCGGATCTGGTAACGTTTTGAGCGGCAACACTTATAATGGTCGATGATTCTTTACTGCTTGAAAGTGTATTTATTGAAATAGCAACTTTGGGTGGTGCGACGAAAGGAGTTTCAAAGTACACCTTCTTTTTGAACTCTCTGACAACACCGTTGGGAGCTGCCTGCCAAAAGATTGGATCCAGTGAACGAACGGTTCCAGTTTGAGTCAATTTAATAGGGTAATATATTACCTCCATGATCATCGATGGTTTATTGCCAACCCATTCAACTGGTTCAATTTTAATACTTCTTCCATAAATATTGTAACTGTATTTGAAGAGATAAACAATTTGGAAATAGCTCCAAGTAGTATGATTAAGACCGGTTTCGACGACTCCATAGTCTTTGTAATGAATGCCATTCAATGAATATTCGATCTTCATTTTAGTAACATATCCAGAGTTTGGATTGTTCGATGCATTTAGCATATCGTAATTGTAGGGAATTCTAATACCGATACCATGGAAATGCTTAATATCATCGGAACCAGCAACTACAGTTGGATAATTGTCATTATCAGCTGGTGTCCAACCACTTCGTGAGTGCAACTCACTGATTGACATTGAATTGATATCATAGAAACTTGAATACACTACATTTAACAGTCCACCACTGATTCCTCCTCTAATCCAAGCATTTGAAGTAGTGATAAATATTAAAGCAAATAATATTATAATTAATTTTGACATTTTTAAAATATTTTAATTGTTGATTGATTAGTTTGATGATCTGAAAGTCTGTATTTCCCAAGTCTTAAATAGCTAACTTTGTACTTTAAAAAAATAAATAGTAAATAAATATTTTGTTATTTTTTCTAATTCTGAAAAACCATTCGGAGAATCCATCAAAAAAACACTCCTTTTATGTGCAAAATGTCACTTTTTTTTGAGAAAAATCGTCAAACAAATGTTGGTCAATGTTATATTAAATATAACAAATCTTTGAACAAATCATTCCAATAAATTTTATTATTTGTCGAAAACAAAAAATAAAATGATGATGATGATGATTCTAAGGGATTGTTAGCAATACTTGGTTAATTAAATTAATACCAATTGGTATTTGTTGATTATGTTTGTAACTTCTTTATCGAAGTGCAACATTGACAGATTTTTGTTAACGATTAAAAAATAAATAAAAAAAAACTATTATTTTGTATAATATTGCATTTATATGTACAAACCAAATATATTTACTTTATTTATTTCGTCGTTTTTTTTTTTTTGAAACTAAATTTAATCTGTAGTTGCTCCTCTTTTAAAAGTGGTAATCATTCTGTAATTCTTCTTTGGACCTTGTACGCAGTATGTAAGTTTGAATTCCGATGAAGATACAAATTCATAGGTAGCATCGTAGTTGTCGGGTGGACACCAATGGTGTCCTGTGGCAAGCGCAGAATTAACGAAATCCAAAGAGTGTAACAACCGTGTTGGTGGGTTTCCATCGAAATAGACTTTGATCTTCTCATGCTCGTAACAATAAATATATCTTTGTGTGACAGGACAACTTGTACCATCCTCTTTAAATAGTAATCCTTTCTCTTCATATCGTAATGGTTGAACTATTTTATCATCGTCTATTGTCGTTGATGTAGTTGATGATGGTGTTGTTGTTGTTGTTGTTGTATTTGATGATGATTCGGTTGTGGCTGTTTTTCATCAATTTTTTTTTTCAAAGTTTTTGCTATTAAATAAAATATCAAACCTTGTTAGATTTTAATAAAAATTAGATAAAAAGAAAGAATTTTTATAGTAGATTTAGAATATAAAGTTTGTTTTATTCTTTAAAAAAAATTGAAAGAGTTTGGCCTCTGTTTTTCGATGGGTAAAATGAGTTTTCCAATCCTCATCGGAGTTCGGAGCAAGCTACAACGAACCCGAGAGATCAAAGAATACAGGGACAGACATATTTATCAATGTTATGAAAGATTCAATCAATTTCTCAAAGATCTTCAATCAAAAATTGGTGTTCAAAAAATGGTTATTGTTTTTTATAAACATTACATATTTATTTATATATTATATCATATCATCATATTTGAGAGAGAGAGAAAAAGTAATATATGAGAAAATCAATGATTGGCAACTAGCGAAATAGATATTTAACAATGGACCCTACTGTTAAATAAAGCACATACATCAAATAGAAATGGTTCAACACACGATATGCGATCTTTAATTTCTATCGATTCCTTGAATAGTGGATATAAGCTGGTATCTTTCACTTTGCCAATCTACACTAAATATTAAATTTTTGGTTTTTATTTGAATCAAACACAATCAAATCAACAATAACCATATAAAATTCAATTGTATAATGTTAGCGATACGAAAAAGCAACTTGTATGATAGTAGATTGACAAGAAAGTGAGTTAATGAATATATATACATTTACATTATAATGTGATATATCTTGTATTTAGATGCTTTACGTTGTTTGATAGAAACAAAGCGCATTTGGTGGGATTCACTGTGCAAGAGTTAGCAATACTTGACCAACACATAGAAGAGAAAGCTATCAAGACTGAAATGCTCGCTTCTCGTTCAGAGTGCTGGCTAGAGAGTATTGTCAGTTTGCTTGGGATCTATCACGGCATTGTTGCGAGTTGGCTCAACAGTTAGATTATCATCAGTAACGATGTCTAAAGTTCTTGAGTGATTAGACTTACTACCATCATCATGCATACTTTGCACATTCGTATTACAATGATTGTTTAACCTATAATAATAGAAAAATAAAAAAGTTGGTATTAAAATAATCATAATCGTGTTAACACTATTACGCTATTTAAACACCTACTTATTTTCATTGTTTAAATCTTTGACCTATTGGAACCACAATTGTTAATATTTTGAAATAAAATAGGTGCACCTACGTGGAGTATGCATAACAATCAAATAATTATATATATTTACCTTTAAATTGAAGCACACAACATCATTACGTTTGTTTAATTTCGTTTTGAATAACTCATTGATATAACTTGTGATAGTCATATCACTGTGGCAATCATATTTTGGAAACTGTGACCTTAAACTGCTAATAAAGACACCTTTTTCAAAGATGGTGACATCAACTACTTCTTCTTTTTCACAAACTAAATATCTATCCAATAAATGCTATAGATTAAATCTATGTTAGATGAAATTTATAAAATAGAATACGTTTTCATTAGTACATCTTTTAACGCTTTATAGAATTTTTGAGCACCATCTCTTTTTCTTTCATAACTAGTTTTCTTCTTTTTCTTTTGAATTGCAGTGTCGTTCTGTATTTGAAGATCTTCATTGCCTCTCTTTTTATTAGATATCATTATTAAAAATAATTAAATTACGCACAAAACTAATACCCATTCTCGATCTCTTGAAATTTGCCTTCTCGTTTTTTTTAACTAATATTTATGAAAATTTTTAAAAAAATTCATATTGTTTTTTTTTTGAAGCTAAGTTATTATTATCTGGAGATTTTAAGATAAAAATAAACAAAGTTATATTAAAATAGAATGTATCAATGAAATGGTATATCTGGTTTAACATTATTTAAAAATTATGTTATTATTTAGAAAAATTTAGCAAATGTAAAATTAAAAATTTAATAGAGGTTAATATGACGGAAGTGTTTTTTTTTATTATTTTATTTAATTTAGGGTTACATTCAAGTTTTGTTTTGAAGCGATTTGCAGTAAAATGTTTGGTAATAATAATAATGATAATCAAGCATATAGAATAGTTAATTTATCACATATTTTGTTATCAAAGATTATTAATTATATAGATGATAATATAGATAGAATAGTGTTTACATTAGTTTGTAAAAGATGGTACAATGAAAGACAAAGTTATCTATCTTTTAATACTCGTCATATCAACATCATTAATGATAACAGGGGATAATAAATATATACATTTAAATTCATATAAATCGATAATCATTGATCAAATCAATAGAAAAACTAAATGTAAAGCTATAGTTGGTGATGATTTTTATCAGTATTATTATGATTATCTTATATCAAAAGGTAAATCAAATATAAAGATAAATAAAAAATATTTATATTTCAATGATACTAATAAATATTATTTTATTTAGATGAACTTGATGATATCGATAGATTAAAAACATTAAACATTGATAAATTAAAATTGGTTTGGGAAGATCATGAAGATAGCAAAGAGAATATCAAGAAAGTATATCGATTGATATCTCATTTAAATATATCAAAGTTAAAGTGTGTTCATTCATGTTCAGGATTGCCAATGAATATTACATCGATGTCATTCGATTATTCGTTTGACGAAAGGTTAGTATCTGGATGTCTTCCACCAAATTTGAAAACACTAAAGTTTGGTCGATATTTTGATCAACGAATCAAATCAGGAGTTCTTCCAAACACATTGATTAAATTGATTTTCAACGAGTCATTCAATCAAACAATCGAACAAGGTGTATTACCATCATCTTTGAAAGTTCTCAAATTCAAAGAATCCAATTTCCAACAAGATATTAAAGTTGGAACATTTCCACCGAATCTCGAGGTACTGGAATTCTCTGGAAAATGTTCAGCTCTGGAAGATGGAGCTTTACCTCAGACACTTAGAATACTTGCATATGCACCAACATCATGGTTACCACAAATCAAAACACTTCCAAATCTCAAGATATTAACAATCAGTTATGCTTCAGAGGCTTTTCATATGGATTTGAATTGTCTACCAGTTTCACTCACAAGATTGGAAATATTCTCAAATATCAAATTGATCAATGTAATGCCACCAACAATTAGATATCTGAATTTGGAGCACTGCGATTATGATTTCAATGGTGTATTCAAAGATAGATCGATTTATCAATTGGATTTTCTCAGGTTAAATCCAAAACAAGTAGTATCTCTTGATGGCATGAAGATCAAAGAATTAGAACTAAATATGAGGACATATATGTCTTTTGTGGGTAAAGAAGTGGATATTCCATTTGGTGTTGAAACACTTTCAATTCAATATGCATCGAAATTTCAAAAAGAGATACCAAGTTCAGTGAAAAAGTTGGTTTTTTCCAAAGAGATCCATTGTATTGATGATCTTCAGAAAAGATATGACATGACAGGTTCAGCTTCAATTCAAGAATTGATCATTATCTGTGATGAAATATCATTTTCTCATAGAATTTCAGTTTATATTCCACCAATTATCTTTCCACCAAAGACATTAATCGAACTCCCCGATATTCTAAACGAAAAGATCTGGATTCGAATGATTGACAATCAACACTACCTTGTATTCAGTCAATCACCTATCATCACTTCCATTGTCCATGTATCACAACTTTACCAATACATTATATACATTATTGATAAATATCAAAAATTGAAATATCAATCATATAAAGGTTTTTGAGAATCAAAGATAAAAATCAATAAAATACGTAAAGAATTGTTTATCATATACATAAACTAAATTTATTCCTTTATTTATTCCCATTTATAAATGATATAAACTGAATCATCTAATAGCGATATTTTTAATCGTCAATTAATTAATTAAATTAATCAAGTCAAATAAATAATATCTTAAAAGATCCAAATAATAATTTCATGGTACTAGGATTACCTTGGCGCTACTCTATTGTCCTTAGACGGACAACAAGTTGCCCAATCTCAGAAATCTATTGGTGATTAACAAATTTGGTTTTCATTGTAAATTAACTTGTTATTAATCGAATCGAGGTATATTGATTTATAAGATTTCATTAACATATTGTTTTTATGTTGATCTTTTATTACACTAAAAGATGATTATCTTTGCTAAATGATGTGATAGATTAACCAACACAAATTACCTATATGTTTGATTACTATCATTATTTTATACTATATTATTATCTAATTTGTTATTGTGACACCACCAATTAAATTCTGATCAGAATTATTCATCATATTATGAAAGAATTGTGATCGGATAGTAATAAACAAAAATTTAAGAAATCTTAAAAAAATAATTTATTTTGTTGAAATAAATACCATCTATCTGAATATAAATCAATAGATTGAGTAGTTTATTGATATATTATTTTAAAGTGTATTCGAGTTGTTTGTTTAGTGTCTATTTACAATTGAATGTTGTTGTTGTTGTTGAGATTTAAGTGTTTTATTCTTCATCTTCAAACTCATCATCATCATCGTCTAGCTCCTCATCTTCCTCCATTGCTCTTTTGGCTTCTGCTATTCTTCTTTCCTCAACGAAATCCTTGACTTTCTGTGTTTCTTCTGTGGTTTGCGTAGCATAGGATTTTGGATTGATGGTGATGCTTCCGGTGCAATGGTTGACCTTGAAGATACCGACCAGACGATCGGCCAGCTCAAACATATAGTTTCTCAGTGAGATGATAACAAACTGTGCATTCTTGGTTCGCTTCTGGATGTAGTGTGCAACGATCGATACATTACGATAGTCGAGGGCAGCATCGATCTCATCCATGACGTAGAGAGGTGTCGGTTTGTAGTGATGCAGTGCGAACACCAACGATAGAGAACTCAGTGTTTTCTCACCACCCGACAGATTGGAGATGTTCTTCCAACTCTTCTTTGGCGGACGCACACTGAATATGATACCCTCGGAGAACGGATCGGATTGGTCGGCCAACTCCAACTCGGCGTCACCACCAAACGTAATCATCTGGTACATCTCCTTCAGTTTGTTTGTGATAATCTGGAAACCATTCATAAATTCATCCAAACGATTCTTTCTGAGGTTGTCGTAGGTACGACGATGGTTGTCTCTCTGCTCGGTGATATCGTCCAACTCCTTCTGACGTCTCTTGTAGTCTTCATCCTTGGCTCTATACTCCTTGATTGCACCGATATTCAACTTGCCAGCAGAGTTTTTCAATTGAAGGTCGATCGACTCATACTTCTTTGTCAAATCATCGTATGACTCTGACATTTCAACCAACTCCTCAGTTGAGAAAACCTTTAATGGTTCATCTGGATCTGAATCTAATATTTTATATCTAAAAGATAAACAAGTTAATATTATTAAGTTTGACTGACAACTGAATTGAATGATTTGATTAACTTACGATTGTTTTGATTTGTTTAGATCATCGAATCTCTTCATAAGTGATGCAGCTTTATCTTGATTCTCTTTGATGATTCTGGTTACGTCGTCAATGGAATTCTGAATGTCCAACTCCACCAAGGTTGCTTTTTGTTCGATCTTTTTCAGTTTGTCTTGTTCCTTCTTGACGTCGACCAGCTCGGTATCCTTCTGGTTGAGATCTTCATCTGCCTTTTGGAATCGTACATTCAGCTCTTCACCTTCCACTTTGATTGTCTCTTGATCGAGCTTGAGCTTTTCGATTTGTTCTTGGTTCTCTGCAAGCTCACGTTGATTCTCTTCGACGATACGCTTTGACTTTTCAATGGATTTCTCACTGCTCTTGATCTGTACGTGTGACTTGGTGATGGTACGTTGACACTCGTCGATCTGTTGTTGCAACTGCTCGACCTTCTCTCTACGCTTCTTCAGCTTGCTACCTCCGATATTGATAATCTTGTTCTGAACGTCTTGAATCACCTTTTCCAGTTTCTCGACTTTACCTTTCAGCTTGTGGAATTCATCGAGGTCGCCTGCCAACGCTTGCTTCAGTTGCTCGACTTGTGACTGACGTGCCGATGCCGCTTTAACTTGCTTTTGCAATTCAGGAATTGCTTTCGACAACTCTTCGGATTTCTTGTGTGCAGCTTTAATATCCATTTCCATCTTTGGCAGCTCCAACTCCAACTCACTCTTTCGCTTCATGGCGGTGGCTAGTTGCGACTCTAGCTCTGTCTTGTTACTACGAATAGACTGCATCTCTGCAGACAACTGCTTGATTTCCTCGTCTAGCTTACCAAGTTTCTTCTTCTCCTCGATTGGATTGGCTTGTAGCTTCGATCCCATTGCACCACGCATCACCCTACTGCCACCACCAGACATAGCACCGCTTGTATCAATGAGCGATCCATCTAGAGTGACGACACGATATCGTTTCGACGATCCATACGCTACCTTTGTTGCTTTGTCAAGGTCATCTGCAACCAAGGTATCTCTAAGAGCATAGTAGAAAGCGGTGGCGTACATGTTATCCTTCATTTTTATCAAGTCGAAAAGACGTGGTGTATTGTCGGGAGTGTCGATCTTCTCGGTCTGTTTATCAAGATAGCTAATCTTATCGATGATAATAAAAGTAGCACGTCCAAGACTTTCACGTCTGAGTACTTCCACACATTGCTCAGCAGTGGCGGTGGTATCGACAACAATATTCTCTAGCGATGGACAGGCAGTGGAGATGGCAACGTCATATTTCTTATCGATGGCACCCAAGTCACCAAGACGTCCGTGTATTCCTGGAATCTGTCCAGTCTCTTTCAGACGCATCAACCTATCGAGCACGGTATTTCTCGAGTTGCTCTCTGTAAGCTGTGAACGGATCTCCTCGGTGCTGATACGCTTCTGTTGCAACTGCGAATAGACTTGCTCCTCTTGTTGTTTGACTTGTTTCAACTCGGATTCGATCGACTTTATACCGGACTTGATTGTCTCCAACTCTTTCTTGGCGGCGGCAATCTCTTTGGTACGCTGGTCAACTGTCACCTTGGTCTGATCCAACGCCTGGTTCGCTTCGTCGAGACGCTGCTGTGAAACATTGAAATCCTTTGAAAGAACATCGATCTCCGATTGTTGGATATCGACTTTCGACTTGATTTCCAAATACTTTTTGGACCATGGCATCAGTTGTTTCTGCTGTTCTTCCATCTCTGCCTGCAGCTCACCAGTCTCGCCTTTGAGCGACTCTAACATCTCCTCGAGTTCCTTCTCCGCCTCGACCAACTTCTTTGGCAACAACGCCGACTCCTTCTCATTCTTAATAATGTCGTCCTTCAGCTTTTTGATATTGGCAGACAGCTCAGCGCCACGTGTCTCTTCGTCTTGCAGCACGGTCTCATTCTTCTTGGTCATCGTTTTCAAATGTTTCATCTCCTCTTTGTTCTTGATGATTCGCTTCTGGAGCGCCTGATGCTCGTCTTTGCAGCGCTCCAACGCGGCATTCAGCGTCTCCTTGATCTTTAGCTCCGCCTTCAACGTCTTTTCAAACTCTTTCAACTTTTCACGCGTCTCCACGCTCGCAGCTTTCTCCTTGGCCAGTTTCTTCTCGAGTTGTTCACGCGCGTCAAGATGCGACTGATTCGATTGCTCCGCCTGATATCTACGAATCTGTATCTGTGCCGACTTGATCTCTATCTTGTCCAGTTCGAATCGCAACAGTCCCTCTGCTTCATTCTTTGATTCCTCGAGTGATTCACGCTCCTTCTCAATGAGCTTAACACGATTCATTATAGAGGTACGATCTTCATTGATTCTCTCCACCGCCTTATAAGAGTCTTCTATCTGCGTCACGAATCGATTGCTTCCAATGATATCCTCCAAATACTCCAACAAACCTTCTTCCGATGGATTCTGCGCCTTTGGTTTCATCAGCGCGATCTGCTCGACCTCACCCTGAAGAATGAGAAAACGATTATTGTCCAAGTCGATTCCACGACCCTTTAACAACTCTGTCACCGCAGTAAAGCTACTCTTCTCGCCATTAATATAATAATGTGATTCATTCTTCTTGTTGGCTGTTCTTGTAACAACCAATTCCGTACCATCCACAACTTCATAATCATCTGTATCTTCCTGTATATATATAAATATTAAGTTATTAGTTAGTTTGTTTTGATTTGATTTGATTTGATTTGATTTGATTTGATTTGATCAATAACAACTTACATGATCAATGATATCATGGAAATAGACGGATACACGTGCAGATTGAACGTTACGGTGTTGACTAGAGTTGTGAACGAGTTCCGATACTTTGTTGAGACGAATCTGTTTGGCACGACGACCGAATACAAAGAGCATGGCATCGATTACGTTGGATTTACCACTACCGTTTGGACCGATGACCGATGTGAAACACTTGTGAAATGGACCGATTACCTGCTTGCCTGCATACGACTTGAAATTCTCTAGCTCCATCATTTTGATCATCAGTCTTCTTGTCTTTTTACCGCCCATATCAGTAACACCGATTCCATCATTCTTTTGTGATAGTTTATCTTGTAATATTTGATTTTGATTCTTTTGACTATTATTATTTGATGATGAAGAAGTAGATGTTGTTGTTACTTTTTTTGATTTATTACTATTTGAACTACTACCATTTTGTGATGATTCTATAAAGGTATCTTCATCCATTTTTTTGTTATATATTTAATTTAAGAATAATATAACTAAACTATTTATTTGATTATTTATAATATCAAATATAATATTATACATATAAACAAACAAAAGATAGTTGTGTTAAAAAAAAAAAAAAAAAAAGATCTAATTTCATATTAAAATTTTTTTAAATTTTGGAGGGAAACTTTTTTTTACTTAGAATTTTTTAAAAAAATAAAAGTGGTGATTATATGATTATTCCATTCCATTATTAATAAATTTAACATGTTTTTTTTTAAAAGTAAAAAAAAATAAATATCTCTTTATTCAGATTAGTTATGTAATCGATTTATCTAACATTTCATAAAATAAAAGAGATTGAGATAGTAAAAGAAAAAAAAAAAGTTTTGTAAAGAATTCAATGACAGATGGAAAAAATTTGGGGTCAACCACTCCTTAACAGATATCATAATGATGTTCAATTTACTCTATGGTCAAAATAAAATCAAGATTCAGTTCAGATAGTATAAGAGTATACAAATTTATTCTATATTATTATTTTATTATAAATTATGTAATCTTGTATTGTGGCATAAATAGCCTTCGCAATAATAACAACAACAACAACAACAACAATTAAATCAATTTATCTACTATTCAAATTTAAACAAACAACAATGATAACAGTAGAATCACACCATCATATATTTTATTTTTAAATAGTAATAAAACTTATAAAAATATGTGTGTATGTGTGTCTTGTTATTGTTTTTTTATACAACCCCCATCATATGATCTTCTTGTTTTGATCTGAATCTGTATCAAAAGTCAACACCACCACTCCATTATACAGACTTTTAAAAATGAAATGTCTCTATTTTATTTTGTTTTAATTAAATTACATAAAATTATAATAATAATAAAATGTAAACACAATTATTTAAACCTATTGAAATGTATTGTTAGTAATCATTCTACATTAGTTAGTTATTTAAAATATATTTAAATAAATAAACAAGTTAAAATATAATATATAAATATGGATAATTATAAATTATTATTTGCTATTTTAATGGTTGCAGTGATCACTGTAAAGACATCGATGGCCATTGATTGCAAAAATGTAAAATGTCCAGATGTAGATGCAACAACTCGAACATTTCAATGTTTAAGAAGTGGTGGAGAATTACAAAAGGCAGACGGTGTTAATAACTGTTGTGATAGATGTATCAAAGTAAATATTTGTCAATATACCTCTTGTCTATCCGTAGAGCAAGCTACATGTGAAAAAACCGGTGGAAAGTATATCTATGCCGATTTTGCCAAAAGACAATGTTGTGACTACTGTCAATGTGATTCCGCAAGATGCCCACCAGTCGACCAAAACGAGTGTTCATCCAAAGGAAAATTTTATATTCCAGAGGATCAAGTCAATGGAAGAGTAAGTACTTACTATAGTCATATCAAATTATCTAAAATTTAATTGGTTACTAATTTTTGTTTCCCATTCTCTTGTTATTTTATTTTCACTTTTAGTGTTGTCCATCTTGTAATTAAATACTTTTTAATTATAATTATAAATATATATATATCTCTATAGATTGAAAGTATCAAATAAAATGGTTTAGTTTATTATTTAAACATCCTTAGTTTACTTTTTAATAGCGTTTCTGAGTTTTTGGGAATGATTATTATATATGTTATTAAAGCTTGACCTCATTGACAATAATGATAACAACACATCAATCAATAATAATTAACCAATAATTATATTGTTTCCATTAACTATAACCAACTTAGTTGGCTTAAACAACAGTTTCTTTTTTATTAAATAATATTGTTCAATTATATTCCGGAATTTATAAAAACTTTCATGTCTCAACCGAAAAACACCAAATTCAAATATATGCTGTTTATTTCTTATACCTGCACATATAACCCATCGTTGTTGATGATCATCTAAACCTTCACCATCTTTATTTGATATCCTCTGGTGATCTCTGAGACAATCAAACCTATTTTTCAAATCTCCAATAACATTTTCAATTTTGGTTCTGTGTGAAGAGAAATGTCGTCCTGTTGGACTTAAGTTTATTTATACATTACCCACTTTGTTTTCTTTTAGAAGCACTTTTCTTAGCTTGTTTAGCAGCTGGTTTAGCAACTGCTTTGAAGCAGCATTTTTCTTGGTGGCGGCAGATGGAGCAGGAGGGTGTGCTCTGAGTTTCTTCATCTTCACCATCTTCTTCTTCTTCTTCTTCATCTTCATCTTCACCATCTTCTTCTTCATCTTCTCCATCAGGTGTCAATGAACGCGATCTAGACTGTGTATTTGTTCCTTTGGCTGACTTCTTTCCGGTGACATAATGTAATATAATATATCTAAGGCAATGATCTATATTACAGAAGTGTAACTTTTTCAAATGACCATCAACCTTTTCTTTTATATATATTCTTTTACTTGGATCTCCATCTATCGGAGTTGCACATCCCACATAATTGGTCTTATCAATTAATCTTGAAATACCATGACAATTCATCTCATTACCAGGTTCTTGACTTCTTTATACAATAGTATTATTAGTATTATGGTCAATAAATTTACTTAATAGTTGCCTTACTCTGTATTTATAATTCGAAAAGTTAACGTATGCAATCCATTAATAATTTCTTGATGCAAATTATCAAGAAACTTGTATACTTCACTTGCACTACCGTCAGTATTCAAGTGACCTTTCTTGCATATATATATGCTATGGAAGGTACCTATGCATATGAAAGGCAATACAGAAGAACCTGCAGATGGTTTCTCTGAACACACACAACATGATTTGCCAATGATCTTTAAGTTATCATTACGGGTGCGACTTGAGGTTGGTGGTAGTAGTACTGGTACTAGTGGTGGTACTGGTGATTGTGATGTAGATGATGGTGATTGTGGTGTTGCTGATGATGTAATATTTGATGAAGAAATAGTATAATGATAAAGAGGAGCTGAAGTTGGATGTGGACGTGATCCATTACAGCTCTTACAGGTACAATCTCTAATTAGACTATTAGAATCACAATACTTGCAATAACAAGGTATTACATGTCTGTCATAGACTCTTAAAGTGATGTTTTCATTACAAAATGGACATTCTTTAGTGGTACTCATTCTAAGTAATAATTTGCAATAATTTGTAATAAATTACACTTATTTCTGATAGCTATTTTAAAAATTGATTTAAACAGCAAAAAAACCACATGAAAACCAAAATATTGTAAAATAACGAATTTTTTGTTTTCGAAACAAAAAACCAATATGTGCAAAATATTTATTTTTTCAAATTAATTTTTTTTCAAAATTCGTATTAGACATGAATGTAGTCTCCGAGGAACAGCAATCATCAATGAATGTCATATAAAGAGATCTTTCAGTTTTTGATATTCATTAATAATGTATATAATGTATTTGTGAAGTTGTGATTTATGTACGATTGCTGTCATGATTGGTGTTTGACTGAATACCAGGTAATATTGATTGTCAATCATTCGAATCCAGATCTTTTCGTTTCGAATTTCGGGGAGTTCAATTAATGTCTTTGGTGGAAAGATAATTGGTGGAATATAAAGAGAGTCTCCATCAAATGATAATTCATCACAGATTATGACCAATTCTTGGATTGAAGCTGAACCTGTCATGTCATATCTTTTCTGAAGATCATCGATACAATAAACATCTTTAGAAAAAACTAACTTTTTCACTGAACTTGGTATCTCTTTTTGAAATGTCGATGCGAATTGAATTGAAAGGGTTTCAACACCAAATGGAATATCCACATGTCTGTTCATATCAGATTTCAAGGCTGTCATGTTTAGTTCTAATTGTTTGATCTTCATGCCATCAAGAGATGCTGCCAGTTTTGGATTTAACATGAGATAATCCAATTGATAAATCGATCTATCTTTGAATACACTATTGAAATCATAATCGCAATTCTCCAAATCAAGATGTCTAATTGTTGGTGGCATTACATTGACCAATTCGATCTCTGCGAATATTTCCAATCTTGTGAGTGAAACTGGAAGATAATTCAAATCCATTTGAGTATCTTGTGTTGAAAAACTGATTGATAATGTTCTTTAGATTTGGAAGTGTTTTGATTTGTGGTAACCATGATGTTGGTGCATACTCAAGTATTCTAAGTGTCTGAGGTAAAGCTCCATCTTCCATGGTAGTACAGTTTCCAGAGAATTCCAGTTCTTCAAGATTCGGTGGAAATGTTCCAATTTTAATGACTTGTTTGAAATTGGATTTTTTGAATTTGAGAACTTTCAAAGATGATGGTAATACTCCTGGTTCGATTGGTTGATTGAATGACTCATTGAAATTCAATTTAACCAATGTGTTTGGAAGAACTCCTGATTTGATTGGTTGATTAAAATTTTTACTAAGCTTGAGTGTTTTCAAATTTGGTGGAAGACATCCAGGTACTAACTCATCCATAAACGAATTGTAGAATGACATCGATGTAATATTCATTGGTAATCCTGAAAATGTTTGAACATTCTTTAACTTTGATATATTTAAATGAGATATCAATTGAAAGATATTCTTCGTATTCTCTTTGTTTTCTTGGCTATTTTTCAAACCAATCGATATTTTATCAATGTTTAATATTTTTAATCTATCGATATCACCATGTTCATCTAAATAATATATTATTATTTTGTTAGTATAATTGAAATAGTTTTATCTGTTTTTATCTTAATATTTTACTGACCTTTTGATATAAGATAATCATAATAATACTGATAGATTTGATTCCCAGCAACAGCTTTACATTTAGTTTTTCTATTGATTTGATCAATGATTATCGATTTATATAAATGTATATAATTATTATTGTTATCATTAATGATGTTGATATGATGAGTATTAAAAGATAGATATCTAGCTCTTTCATCGTACCATCTTTTACAAACTAATGTAAACACTATTCTATCTATATTATCATCTAAATATTTAATTATCTTTGATAATAACAAATGTGATAAATTTACTAATCTATTTGTTTGATTATTATTATTATTAAACATTTCAATAAATAAGATAAAATTTTAAAAGAAAAACTGATCAAAAAAAATCATTGGATTTGTGATAAATTTTGTAAAAAAAAATAGTGCACTAAATTTGATTTACAATTTATTTATTAATATTTTTGATTAATAAATATTAGAATAGAGTGTTATTAGATAAAAAATATGTATGTTGGTATTGATTTAGGTACATCGGCAGTAAAAGTGGTGTTGATGAGTGAAAGTGGTTCATTAGTTGCAAGTCATAGTGAACCTCTTACACTCTCACGACCATATCCATTATGGTCTGAACAAGATCCTGCCGAATGGTGGCAGGCTACCGATCGTGCAGTACAACAACTCAATCACAAACACCAGTTGGATCAAGTTGTTGCCATTGGTCTCAGTGGTCAAATGCATGGTGCAACACTGCTCGACAAGAATCAAAATGTATTGCGACCTGCTATTCTCTGGAACGATGGTCGTTGCGCTCAACAATGTGAAGAATTGGAATCGTTGGTCAAGGATTCACGTAGGATAACCGGTAATCTAATGATGACGGGCTTTACAGCACCAAAGTTGAAATGGGTAGCGCAAAACGAACCGGAAATATTCAAACAGATCGACAAAGTGTTGCTGCCAAAGGATTATCTAAGATGGAAGATGGCCGGTGTATTTGCCAGTGATATGTCGGATTCCGCCGGTACGATGTGGCTCGATGTCGGTAAGCGTGATTGGAGCGATGAATTGCTTGCGGCAACCGGTCTAGATCGTAGTCATATGCCGGCTTTGTATGAAGGCACTGAAATCACAGGTGAGTTGCTACCGGATGTACGTGAGCGCTGGGGAATGAAAAAGAGCGCAATTCCAGTGATAGCTGGCGGTGGCGATTGCTCGACAGGTGCCATCGGCGTTGGAGTTTGCCAGCCGGGTCAGGCAATGCTATCGATTGGCACTTCCGGTGTATACTTTGCAGTCAGTGACAATGGATATCTGAGCAATCCAACTTCAGCAGTACACAGTTTTTGTCATGCATTACCAAATACCTGGCATCTAATGTCTGTCATGCTGAGTGGTGGCGTCTGCCTCAATTGGGTAGCCAAACTTACAGGCTTAAATAGCGTTGAACAATTAATGAATGAAGTAGAATCACATACAACATCTTCTTCAACTTCTTCACCAATTTGGTTTCTACCTTATTTGTCAGGAGAAAGAACACCTCATAACAATCCAAATGCCAAAGGTGTATTCTTTGGGTTGACACTTGAACATCAGCGTGCTGATCTGTGCAAGAGTGTCCTGGAAGGAGTTGGTTTTTCTTTGCTAGATGGTATGGAGGTTTTGCATGAAACTGGATTTACGCCAACCAGTATTACTTTGGTTGGTGGTGGCGCACATAGTTCTTATTGGAGACAGATGCTGGCTGATATCACCGGCTATACACTCCTATACTCGGGTGGAGAAGTTGGCCCAGCAATTGGTGCTGCTAGATTGGCGATGATTGCCTTAAATAAAGATAAACCAATACAACAATTTCTTCCAGAACTACCACTTGTACAACGTCACACACCAAATCAACAAACACACGAATACTATAAACAACGTCGAATAACATTCAAGCAATTATATCAACAAAATTTGTCACTAATGTCATAATTGCTGTGTTAACATTTTAAAATAAACTATTTGTAATATTCTATAAATTGACAATGAAAACCTAAGTTATTTATTTGATAATTAATGCATTCGTATTTTAATTGATTTTTTAAATTTTGGTAATATTTAATAATATATCAGAATATAATGATTCATCACAGATTATGACCAATTCTTGAATGGAACCTGAACCTGTCATGTCATATCTTTTCTGAAGATCATCGATACCAAATATGTCTTTGTAAAGAACTAACTTTTTCACTGAACTAGGTATCTCTTTTCTAAATCTCCATACATGTTGAACTAAGAGTGTTTCAATACCAAATGGAATATCCACATATTTGTTCATATCAGCCCTGTATGCTGTCACATAGAGTTCTAATTCTTTGATCTTCATGCCATCAAGAGATACTACTTGGTTTGGATTTAACATGAGGTAATCCAATTGATATCAATCTATCTTTGAATACACTATTGAAATCATAACTACAATTCTCCAAATCGAGATATCTAATTGTTGGTGGCATAACATTGACCAATTCGATCTCTGCGAATATTTCCAATCTTAAACTCATCCATTTTAATAGCTTCTGAAGCCTAACTGATTGATAATGTCTTGACATTTGGAAGTGTTTTGATTTGTGGTAACCATGATGTTGGTGCAGATCCAAATAATAATTAAATTAAATCTGTTGTTTTCTAAATTAAGTTATTTACTACTCCGTCGTCAAGCTTCTCAATAACCAATACATTGAGTTTAACGCGACGTAAAAGAAGGGATTCAGATCAATCAGATTATTCTATTATTAAATTTTTATGAAATTAAAACTTAATAAAAATATCAAAAATATTTAAGCAAGATGTATTGATAATCATTAATGATTTATTTAATTTTTTTTTCTTTAGTTTCAATTACAAAAATAAGAAATAGATATTAAACCTTTTAAAAATTTTTTTATTTTTTTTCTTTTATCAATTAACTTTTAATAAAATTTCTATTTAATACAGCTTCCAAAACGATTGATTCAATACGATTGGAAATATCTGATTTACATCTCTGTAAGAGATATTCATCTGTATTTAATCTCTCTTTCTTTTCAATATAGTTGTTATGTGTCTCGTAGACAATATCCTCAACAGTTTTGGTTTCATCTCTAAGATATACACAAGTTTCACAAATTTTTCTTCTTATGCACTTTCCAAATATTTTTTTTCTACAAATTTTACGACAGTTACATTCTTGTGTATAAGGTACTTTGATAGTAACGGTTTTGTCGACAGTCTTAGAAACAATAAGTGGATGATTTTCGGTCCACACTTTCCAGTTTGATGGATTATCAATTTCTTTTAAGAGGCATGACTGAGCTTCGATTTCTAATTCGTTCAGACCATCGATTGAGATAGGAGATACTGATTCTAATGATTGTAAAATCGATTGCAAATATTTTTCCAAACTATTATGACTATCGTAATATACGATTCTATCAACTAGAGTTTTTTGGTTTTGATATAAATGTCCAATATTACTAACGATACAATCGGTGAAATTTTCTTTGGAAATACCATTTTTCTCCAAACTATCACAAGAGTTGACCAAGAAAATCATAGAGTCCAATACTTTAGGTCCAAATATAGACATTATTGATGAAAGAAGTGTCGATATTCTTAATCGAATGTATTGTCCGTTTAATACTAATGCAATTTTAACTCTGTTGTTTGGAGCCTCGACCAATAACTTTGATTTAATAAGTTCCAGGATTTCATTGTCAGTAAAACCATCAGTATCTAATAAACCTGGTGTGTCTAGAATGCAAGGAATTGATTGAGACGAAGGGCATTCTAATTGAGTGGTTTTGGTTTGAAATTTAATAAAATATCCGACTTTGAACCGATCATCAGAAATTAAAAAGTTTCCTGTTGATGATTTTGTTGAACCTGTCTCTCCAACCAACACTAAAATGTTTTTATCCGATTGTGTTGATGCAGATATTACTGAGAGTATAAAAGATATAAATATTAAATGATGAATTAAAATTTTCATTTTACTGTGTATTTGCAAAAACAATATTATCATTACAAATTTTTGAAAATAAAAATTGATGATTAAATAAACAAATTTTCAAAGCTTCAAAACTAAGAAAATCAATTTTAGTTTGGTGACTCATCAACTTTTAAATAAATATAAAATAACTTAAATTAACAATTAAAAATTAAAGCTATTTTGATTTTTAGAAGTTTAAGTAGATAATTCTTTTATAAACAAAAATAAAATAAATTATTTAATCATTTTAATTATTGCGTGTTTTTTTGTAATTTTCAAATGTTAGAAGTAGGGGTAGGGTTATGGTTACCCACACAATTTTTGGGGCTGTTTTTTGGTTCAAAAAATTAATGGTTTTTGAAAAAAAAACCTAAATTTCTAGTTGACTTTGACATCCACCGATCAAATCAATAGATTGGTTCCATCACTTCAAAATTTGAAGCAATATGTTTTCCAACTGATCTCTTCCAGTCTAGCCTAGCGGATCTTGGTGAGAATTAATAGGAGTGACCTCGGGGAATAGAGTAGTAGTTGGTTTATTTTGATTATTATTATTGCAGTCGTCGAGATCACTCATTGACAGTTCATTCGTGATGGTGGTTGGATTAGTAGATGTCGTTGATTCATTAGTTGTTGTGGTTGTTTCAGTTGGTTGATCGGTTGGATCTGTCATTTTCTTATGAGATTGATAATTAATAATCATATAAAAATATTTTAAATAATCTATCTTTCAATTTTTATTTAATATCTTTTCTTATCTATTGATTTTTTTAATAAATTGAATAAATTGAATAATATGAATGAATCCCTTCATTTAAGTCGCGTTAAACTCAATGTATTGGTTATTGAGAAGCTTGACGGCTTAGTAGTGAATAACTTAATTTAGAAACAACAGATTTAATTTAATTATTATTTGTATCTGTAGTTTTAAACTAGTACTTATTTAGTTGATTTGATTAATTTAATTAATTATAATTGACTGTTACTATTACTGTTGTCATATGTTGGCTGGTGTATATTAATATTGTTGATAAGTACTAGCATTGCCTTGGCGGCTACTCTATTGTCCTTAGACGGACAACAATCTTCCTTCTAAAGAAAAGGTTTGGTAGTTTACTTTAGTAAAGCAGACTCTAGCTGGGATTGGATTCGGTGTAACTTGAGGTGTAGACAATTGATTAGAGCTTAGTCATAACATGACTTTAAGGAACCGTAGATGTTCGATATTCACTCTGATTAACTCGTCCTAAAAGACTTTTAGCATCCCCGAAAAATAAAAAAAATTTCAAATTAAATAACAATCACACATTAAACCCACCAAAAAAATAAAAAAATAAAAATAAAAGCTAATCAAATAAAAGAGAGCGTATAGTGACCTCTCTCCACAGTGAAATTCGTACTTTTAGCTTTTTTAGCTATTTTTTTAATATATTTTAATAATATTTATAAATAATAAATAGAAAATGATTCTCTATAAATTATATTATAGATATATAAAAATGTTTATTATTGATAGGTGTAGTAGTGTGTGTGCATGCTAATTGTGGACTCCAATATAACCACTCTTCCAGTAGATCAAGACATTATAAGAAAGATCACAAGCAACCCTGCCAACAATCTTATGATTACTGTTCCAACACGGCAACAACCAAAGTATCAGTTTGTAGACATCGCAGCTGTACCAGTGGAAAGAAATATAGTGAATCAAATTTGTCAAAACATGAGAAAAGAAAAAAATACCATTCTAATTGTGGTATTTCATCTGGATGCTTACCATGTATTGAGTTAGAGGAAATGCGAAACGCAAGAGATGATATTCCAATTGCAAAGCTGGAACAATTGAAAGATGAGTTACTGATTCCAGATGGCTGGTGGTCTCATCTGCGCCAAACCTTTAAACTATCGAGGAATTATTCATTAGCAAAAGTAAAGAAAGTGCAACAGGGTAAGTTAATATTATTTAAATAACAAATATTCTCTTTTGTATGTTCATTACCTTGATAATACAGAAACATTGGAGAATCTTCAGTAGAAGAGGGAAAGCGTTCGTACATCAGTCTTAAAGATCTACTAAAGTTGGCGTTTAACAGAGAGTTTCCGGTAGGCAGCCAAGTGCCACAAAACATTTCACTTAAGATATCTCTTGATGGGTGCATGTTATCTAAAGTGAATCAAGTTGTTATTGGTACAATTCAACTGGTGTACCAAACCTAATGAATGATCCAAGCATTACCAATGCGGTTGCTACCACTACTACGACCACTGCTGCTACTACCACTGCCTCTGTTACTACAACTGCTGCTGCTACTACTACTGCTACTACTACTGCTACTACTGCTACAACTAGAGTTTCAACTTTCGCGAACCAACCATTAATTAACGAAAATCTTTTGCCTATTCCTGCCTTCTCTGTAGGTGAGAGTGTTTATGGAAAAGCGGTCAATGGAAGAGACTTTGGGACATGGAGGCCTGCTACTGTCAAAAGCATTAAATACAGCAACGAAAACAACGAATGGTGTTATACTATTAAGTTTAAGCAAGGAAATGAAGGTTTAGAAACATTAATAGGTCACAACTTAGTAACAATAGATGAGGATAAAGAATTCACAGTCAATAACATAAAAGATAGATTGGATGTTTTGGTGTTTGATAAAACAACAAAAAAATACTATAAAGGTGAAATAATAGAAGGTACTGAACAATCTAATACAAGAAAAAGAAAGGTGACTGCGATAGAAGTAGCATGTGAAGGTACAAATAATTATGATTTAAATAATATTCTTAATTCCACAGGTATACAAATCAGTAAAGAAAGAAAGAGAAATGAGTTAGAACCATTCACAATATTCATGAATATTTTTTACAAGATATTTACCCAATAATAAAATCTATATAATTAATTATCTAATATAAAATTATTGTTTATTGACTTTTCTTATTTAAATAAATTTATTAACTATTAATTCATTGAATATTCTAATAGTAGTAATAAAAAGAAATGATCAACAAAAAAAAAAGTGAAAAACAGCTATTTTGGCTAAAATGAAAGTTGAAAAATGTGATATTGATCATTGTAAAAATTTCGTGAGCAACAAAACTGGCTCTTGCTTGTAACCATAAATCGAATAAAATAAAAAAAAATAACTCTGATCACAATAACCCCACTAATTTTAAAAAAAATGAAAAAAATTAATGCGCAGGCGAAAGTGTTTGGGAGCCAGTTTTGTTTTGTTTCCAATATAAAGAAGAAAAGTGTAATCCGTAGAATGAGATTTCATATTATTTAAAGAGAATTGAATTGTACTTAAATGTTCGTACCAATTCTTATCTAGATCGTTAATCATATCTTCTAACAATAACTTTCTTAAGTATTTTTAATAGCTCTAATAACAATCTCAGTTTGACCGTTTGCTTGTTGATGGTCAGCATTTTAACTTCACCTTCATCTTATCGGCGAAGTATGCCAAACCTTTGATGTAAGTTTACTATCTCTATCACTAGTAATTTCACGCGGTACCCAATATATTTAACATAATTTGACATAAATAGATTATACAAATCCGGATTTATAGGTATTATGAGTCGGAATCAATGCATATTTAGAGAAACGATCGACAATTACCCAAATTTGATTAAATATATTTCCATTGTCGTCTTCAACTTCTTTTAAATTGGAATTGAACCATTCAAAAGTACTACCATTACTTTTAATTAGATTTAATAAAGGCATTTCAATAGATGACACATTCTTAATTAAATGTCGGTATTAACCAACAAGACCAATAAAATATCTGACCTCGGTTAGCGGCTACTCTATTGTCCTTAGACGGACAACATTTTGTATTAAAAAATCAAACATAAAAAAAATATCAAAAATATTTATGAAAGTTATATTGATTTATTTGATTTTTTCTTTAGTTTCAATTTCAAAAATAAAAGATATAGATATTAAATCTTTTAAAAATTTTTTTATTTTTTTTTCTTTTATCAATTAACTGTTGATATTATTTCTTATTGATACAGCTTCCAAAACGATTGATTCAATACGATTGGAAATATCTGATTTACATCTCTGTAAGAGATATTCATCTGTATTTAATCTCTCTTTCTTTTCAATATAGTTGTTATGTGTCTCGTAGACAATATCCTGAGCAGTTTTGGTTTCATCTCTATGATATACACAAGAATCACAAATTTTTTTTCTTCTTATGCACTTTCCAAATATTTTTTTTCTACAAATTTTACGACAGTTACATTCTTGTGTATAAGGTACTTTGATAGTAACGGTTTTGTCGACAGTCTTAGAAACAATAAGTGGATGATTTTCGGTCCACACTTTCCAGTTTGATGGATTATCAATTTCTTTTAAGAGGCATGACTGAGCTTCGATTTCTAATTCGTTCAGACCATCGATTGAGATAGGAGATACTGATTCTAATGATTGTAAAATCGATTGCAAATATTTTTCCAAACTATTATGACTATCGTAATATACGATTCTATCAACTAGAGTTTTTTGGTTTTGATATAAATGTCCAATATTACTAACGATATAATCGGTGAAATTTTCTTTGGAAATGCCATTTTTCTCCAAACTATCACAAGAGTTGACCAAGAAAATCATAGAGTCCATTACTTTAGGTCCAAATATAGACATTATTGATGAAAGAAGTGTCGATATTCTTAATCTAATGGATTGTCCGTTTAATACAAATGCAATTTTAACTCTTTTGTTTGGAGCCTCGACCAATAACTTTGATTTAATAAGTTCCAGGATTTCATTGTCAGTAAAACCATCAGTATCTATTAAACCTGGTGTGTCTAGAATGCAAGGAATTGATGGAGACGAAGGGCATTCTAATTGAGTGGTTTTGGTTTGAGATTTAATAAAGAATCCGACTTTGAACCGATCATCAGAAATTAAAAAGTTTCCTGTTGATGATTTTGTTGAACCTGTCTCTCCAACCAACACTAAAATGTTTTTATCCGATTGTGTTGATGCAGATATTACTGAGAGTATAAAAGATATAAATATTAAATGATGAATTAAAATTTTCATTTTACTGTGTATTTGCAAAAACAATATTATCATTACAAATTTTTGAAAATAAAAATTGATGATTAAATAAACAAACTTTTCAAAGCTTCTAAACTAAGAAAATCAATTTTAGTTTGGTGACTCATCAACTTTTAAATAAATATAAAAATAACTTAAATTTTTAATTATTAAAAGATATTAGTTTGGTGACTCATCAACTTTTAAATAAATATAAAAATAACTTAATTTTTTAGAAGTTTAAATAGTTATTTCTTTTATAAATAAAAATAATAGTAAACCATGGGCACCCCTAACAAAATTTTTGGGCTGTTTTAATGGCTTTTGAAAAAAAAAAAGAATTAAAACCTAAATTTTTAGTTGATTTTTTTGAAAAGAAAAATTGGGTATAAAAAACCAAACTAGATTGATAATTGTATTGAAATAATTAAAAATTTATAATGAAAAAAATTATATCCGTATTTATTCTGTTTAATATTATTTTTGAGATATCAGCCTCAAAGACCTATTTAATACTAGGAGAATCTGGAAATGGTAAATATTTATTGAAAATAATAAATTTAAAAAAATAGATTTTGAACTAACATATCAGTTTTATAAATCAATTAAAAGGTAAATCTACTTTTTGTAATTCAGTTTTTTGCACAACTGAAGTCGCAATAGAGGGTCATACCCTTAGTGCAGAAACATCATTTCCACATCTATACACTGGTACAGGAAAAGTTCACCCATTCTTCAATGGACTTAATCTAATCGATACCCCTGGATCCTGTGATACCAGAGGTAAATCCAACCAGGAAATAGTTGAAGAACTTGAATATTTCTTGATAAACACGTTTGGAAATAACACCGATTCCAAAATTGATGGTATCATCTTCATTCAAGACTCTTATAGCATGAGAGCTCGAATTGATCTTCATATGGAGAGTTATATTTCGTTCTTTTCTCCATCGGTAGTCGATAGCACTCTATTCATTGTAAATCAAAGAAATATCTCTGAAGATAGACTTGTTAATTTGCATATGGAAGAATGCACCAGAGTCCTGAATAAATATTCATTCATGTCAGAAAAACATTATGATGGATATAAAAATCACTTAATCAAAGTAAATGTAAAGGAGCCATCAACCGATCAAATCAATAGATTGGTTCCATCACTTCAAAATTTGAAGCCATATTACTTGAAGGATTTGGAGTTCAAGAAACAAGAGATCAATAAGATATATACTGAATTGATAAATAATCCAGAGAATATGAAAGAGTACCAAGAATCAAAAATAGAGTATAAAGAAGAAAACGGTTTCGAAGAACATGTCGTTCCAACTGAAGAAATAGTATATACAAAATCGTATACCAATGGCTTTGGTCTTAGTTTTATGGGTTTTTCTGTCAGTTTCCCAAAATCTATACAAGTACCACAACTTGTCAAAGGTTCTAAGGTATTGAGAACTACAAAAAAGAATTCAGTTCCAACAGTAGTGCCAATAACCAAAACAATGTTGAAGAATGAAGAGGAATTTTATTGGAAGAAAGCTATTATGATATACCAATCCAAGACCAAACAAAAGTATAATAATTGAAAAAACTTAATTCAATATTTCTATAGCAATATAAATGATTATCTATTTTTAATTATTTTGACTAAGTGAATCTTTTATTCAAATCGTTAATAAGTTATAATTGGTTTCCAAAGAAAAAATTAATAAACAGTTTTCATTAATTATCTAAATGTGTTATTTCATTTTATAGGTTGGGTTTTTTTGCACAATTTTTTTTGTATTCTTGCATTATTTTCTATTCGCCTTTTTAAAAGAAATATTCAAATCTAGGTTTAGAATTTCAATAGATATACAATTTATGTTAAAAAATAAAAAAACTCACTCATTAATAAAGGTCATTTTTTTTTCTCTAGAATCAAAACCAAGTTGATAACTATGTTTACTTTATATGTTATCTACATCATACGGAATTTGTAATGCCTTTGATAAAACACAAAAGCTGTGCAAAATTTTTTCATTTTTTGGGGAGGGATAAAATGAAATTACACCTATCGATATCATCAAGCTCATCTAAATAATATATCTTATTAGTATCATTAATACCATATTTATATATAGAGTGTTATTAGATAAGAATGTATGTTGGCATTGATTTAGGTACCTCTGCAGTAAAAGTGGTGTTGATAAATGAAAGTGGTTCATTAGTTGCAAGTCATAGTGAACCTCTTACACTCTCATGACCATATCCATTGTGGTAAGAACAGGATCCTGCTGAATGGTGGCAGGCTACCGATCGTGCAGTACAACAACTCAATTACAAACACCAGTTGGATCAAGTTGTTGCCATTGATCTCAGTGGTCAAAAGCGTGGTGCAACACTGCTAGACAAGAATCAAAAAGTATTGCGACCTGCTATTCTCTGGAATGATGGTCGTTGCGCTCAACAATGTGAAGAATTAGATTCATTGGTGAAGGATAACCAGTAATCTAATGATGACAGGCATTACAGCACCAAAGTTGGATTGGGTTGCGAGCGATGAATTGCATAGGACGATGACATAAACTGTGTACTGCTGAATATAGATTGATTCTGACTGCAAAATATACACCTGAAGTACCAATCAATAACATTGCCTGACCTGGCTGGCAAACACCAACCCCGATGCTCTGTCGAGCAATCACCACCGCCACGCTGCTCTCTTTTTCATCCCCAGCGTTCACGTACATCCGGTAGCAACTCACCTGTGATTTCACCTTATAACAATCCAAATGCTAATGGTATATTCTTTGGGTTGACACTTGAACATCAGCGTGCTGATCTGTGCAAGAGTGTCCTGGAAGGAGTTGGTTTTTCGTTGCTAGATGGTATTGAGGTTATGCATGAAACTGGATTTACGCCAACCAGTATTACTTTGGTTGGTGGTGGTGCACATAGTTCTTATTGGAGACAGATGCTGGCTGATATCACCGGCTATACACTCCTATACGGTACCGAGGTGGAGAAGTTGGCCCAGCAATTGGTGCTGCTAGATTGGCGATGATCGCCTTAAATAAAGATAAACCAATACAACAATTTCTTTCAGAACTACCACTTGTAAAACGTCACACACCAAATCAACAAACACACGAATACTATAAACAACGTCGAATAACATTCAAGCAATTATATCAACAAAATTTGTCACTAATGTTATAATTGCTGTATTAACATTTTAAAATAAACTATTTGTAATATTCTTTTAATTGTTTGAAAAATAACAATGTAAGTTATTTTGATTATTAATGCGATTACAATTGATTTTTTAAATTTTGGTATTCACTAACAATGTTAAGAATGTAACGGAATAGTTGTGATGCATGGACAACGGATGTCATGATAGGTGATTGACTGAATACAAGGTAATATTGATTGTCAATCATTCGAATCCAAATCTTTTCATTTCGAATATTGGGAAGTTCTATTAAAGTATTTGGTGGAAAGATCATTGATGGTATATCAGAAAATAATGATTCATTACAGATTATGACCAATTCTTGAATTGAAGCTGAACCTGTCATGTCATATCTTTTCTGAACTACATCGATTCCAAAGAGATCTTTGGAAAGAACTAACTTTTTCACTGAACTTGGTATCTCTGTTCTAAATCTCCGTACATGTTGAACTAAGAGTGTTTCAACACCAAATGGAATATCCACATATTTGTTCATATCAGCCCTGTATGCTGTCACATAGAGTTCTAATTCTTTGATCTTCATGCCATCAAGAGATGCTCCTAGTTCTGGATATAACATGAGATAATCCAATTGATAAATCGATCTATCTTTGAATACACTATTGAAATCATAACTACAATTCTCCAAATCCAGATATCTAATTGTTGGTGGCATTACATTGACCAATTCGATCTCTGCGAATATTTCCAATCTTGTGAGTGAAACTGGAAGATAATTCAAATCCATTTGAGTATCTTGTGTTAAAAAACTGATTGATAATGTCTTTAGATTTGGAAGTGTTTTGATTTGTGGTAACCATGATGTTGGTGCATACTCAAGTATTCTAAGTGTTTGAGGTAAAGCTCCATCTTCGATGGTAGTACTGTTTCCAGAGAATTCCAGTTCTTCAAGATTCGGTGGAAATGTTCCAACTTTAATATCTTGAATGAAAGTGGTTTTTTTGAATTTGAGAACTTTCAAAGATGATGGTAATACTCCTGGTTTGATTGGTTGATTGAATGACTCGTTGAAAATCAATTTAATCAATGTGTTTGGAAGAACTCCTGATTTGATTGGTTTATTAAAATATCGACCAAACTTTAGTGTTTTCAAATTTGGTGGAAGACATCCAGGTACTATCTCTTCATTAAACGAATTGTAGAATGACATCGATGTAATATTCATTGGTAATCCTGAACATGATTGAACATTCTTTAACTTTGATATATTTAAATGAGATATCAATTGAAAGAAATTATTGATATTCTCTTTGTTATCTTCTATATCTTCCAATCTAATCGATATTTTATCAATGTTTAATGTTTTTAATCTATCAATATCACCAATTTCATCTAAAAATAACAAATAGATATATTATTGTTAGTATCATTGATATATGTTTTATTTATCTTTATATTTGATTTACCTTTTGATATTAGATAATCATATCTATACTTGTACAATTCATTACCAACAACAGCTTTACATTTAGTTTTTCTATTGATTTGATCAATGATTATTGATTTATATGAATTTAAATGTATATATTTATTATTGTTATCATTAATGATGTTGATATGACGAGTATTAAAAGATAGATAACTTTGTCTTTCATTGAACCATCTTTTACAAACTAATGTAAACACTATTCTATCTATATTATCATCTAAATATTTAATTATCTTTGATAATAACAAATGTGATAGATTAACTATCCTATTTAATTGATTATTATTATTATTAAACATTTTATCTATATTTCGAATAACTGATCTAATCATGCGTTAAACGAAACTATTCCGATTGCATGGCTCAATTATTCTGATTTTTTTCTTGATCAAGAAAAAACATTTTATTTTTTTTTATTGACAAATTACAAAACAAAACTGGCTCCCAACAACTTTCGCCTGCGCATTAATTTTAAAAAAAAAGTAAAAATTAAAAATTAGTGGGGTTAATGTGATCTGGGTGGTTTTTTTTATTTTATTCGATTTATGGTTACAAGCAAGAGCCAGTTTTGTTTTGATATATATTAATAATAATAATGATAACAAATCAATCAAATAGAATAGTTAATTTATCACATCTTTTATTATCAAAGATTATTAATTATTTAGATGATAATATAGATAGAATAGTGTTTACATTAGTTTGTAAAAGATGGTACAATGATAGACATAGATATCTATCTTTTAAAACTGATCATATCAACATCATCAATGATAAACATAAGAATAATATGAATTTGAATTCATATAAATCAATATACATCGATTCAATCAATAGAAAGAATGATTATCATCTGTACATTTCCAAGTATAATCGTAGAAATGCGGAATATTACATGAACTCTCGTTTGTTTAATAAATTATTATTAGAACTTAAAATAATGATATTATATTAACAATCTATCTATTATTTTAGAAGAACAACTTCTTCAAATGAATGAGATACCTCCCAATGTCAACACGATATCGATAGGCTCTGATGTTAAAGAATTAGAAGAGATTTATCAATTGATATCTAGATCCAATGTCACTACAATGGAGAATTGTAAAACATTAAGATATCGATTACCAGAGAATCTTACATCTCTATCATTTTCAATAGATTTTAAAGACCCATTGTTCCCTGGCTATCTTCCACCACACTTGAAATCTCTCAAATATCAAAATGTCATTTTCCATTCCAAACATACAATTAAACCAGGTGCTCTCCCAAACACACTCGAGTATTTGTTTTTCAATCAATCAGTCCAAAACCCATTTGAACCAGGTGTATTACCATCATCTTTGAAATTTCTTTCACTCCTAAATAAAGCTGTTCCGAAAGTTGGATCATTACCTCCGAATCTCGAAGAATTCAAATACTACAGTGGAAGACATACAATAGAAGATGGAGTATTACCTTTGACACTTCAAAAATTGACAATACCTGGATCATGGCTTCCATCAATCAAACCACTTTCAAATCTTAAATCATTAACATTACTTAATAATGAACATGATGTAGTTGATTTGAGTTATCTTCCATGTTCACTCACACAATTGTACATTTCTTCAGGAATTTTAATACCATCAATACCACCATCAATCAAACATTTGAGTTTAATATTTGTAATATTTAATAGCAATGCCGATGAGATATTCAAAGATCATTCCAATCAATTTGATTTCATGTTTGTAGAAAAAAAAAAAATTGAATCACTCTATGGTCTGAATATTAAGGAATTATATATTTCAATGGATATAAATCAAAAGCTACCTCAAATTCCACCATCAGTTCAGAAATTAACAATTAGTTCAATACAAGAAGACTCTTTTCTTTGTAATATAACCATTCCAAACACACTTCAAGAGTTGGTAATAATAGATGATTATAAAGGATATTTTAGAGTAATAAACTTTAATAATGATGTTCTTCCACCATCACTTCAATCACTGACACTACCATCAATTCAACTTCCACATCCTCTAATACCCAACAATCTTGTTCTAAAATCTTTAAATACAATATGGTTACGAAGACTTGACGATCATCATTTCCTCTTGTTCAGTGAAGAACCAACCTTTATATCTGCGATCGTTCATGAATCAGATCTTCCAATTAAATTAGATTTTTTTAAATGAATAAATAAAAAAAAACAGATTTCTTTAAAATTTCCATTTTTAGAATAAAAAAAACTGATCAGTTTTTAATTTTATTTTTATGTAAATCTTTGTTATAAAACCTTTGGCAATGTAACATCTTGATTAGTAGCTCCACAACACCACACCTCAAAAACACAAAAATCATTAATGACTTATCATTTTAATATTTGTATACAAGAGATATTATTTTCATGTATGTTTAATGATAAGCTATATAGTTTTCAATGGAGATTATCATTGAATTTAGTGTCAAAAAGATGGTTTGATTTTATGCGATGTTCTATTATCAATACTGATCGTAAGGTTCTCTGCAATATTTGGTCATCCGATAAGCTGACCGACGTACTGAAACCGGTGAGAGACATCGAAGGATGGGTTACTCATCTACTGGACAGAGAGTACTGTATGTTAAGACATGCCAAAACAGTGGTGGTCCAAATCAATCGACGCTTCGAACTATGTAACTCTATCAAACAGGAGTATCTCGAGCATTTCGGGCGAATCTGTGAGAGATTCCAGATGGCAATCGATATCAATGTGCCCATCTCCTATAGCACGATGCAGTCGATTCTCCAAACTTTGAATGGCAGCTGCAAATCGGTGGTTGGAATCAAGTCGTATCCCGATAGAAGTATCAATCTTCTCAATAGTCTAAGTGTTCCACTCATTTATTTTCCACCGATCAATCTTGCAATGACACTTCACCTGAGAGATAACCTGGAGAGTTTGATCAAACAAAAGATTTTGTACAACGACAAGCTGCAGAGATTGTCATGTACTACGACTGCCCCGATTGATTCGCCGCTCGACGACGACCAGAGTCCCCAAAAGATTACCAAATCGATCAAGCAGTTTGAATATAGTATTCATCATCCGTATCCGATCAACCATGAAATAGACTATCTCCAAAAGTGCAGTCGTCTCACCAAAGTCAGCTTTCTCTTTAAATCGAATAACCATATTGAGCCGCTACTTGAATTCATCAACAGCTCCCAAACTCTGACATCGGTACAACTGATCTTTGACTACACCGACTCGATTCTCTGTGCAATTCTGCTCAATAGGAATATAAGGAAGCTAACCATCGGCAAGAGTACTCCGCAAACTCTTGAGAAATCATTGGATAACCGACTGGCGAACAACTACATCAAGAAGTATCAACAACAGAACGAACCGAATACAACACTTGTAAAATTAAAATTTAAAGACAACCAATCCGATCGTACCGGATCTAACAACAACGAGAAATACAGGATCTACAACAATCCGTTGCAATATATAAAAGGATTGGTATATCTTTCACTCGGTACGTTTCTAGTGCATCTTAGTCTGGGCAATTCCAATCAGGATTGCATAGCCTCAGATTCACTTAGCCAGATACCAGCTTCACAGTGCTATCCATTGGAGGCGTTACTTCAAGAGAGTAACTATCTAAGTAAGCTAACCATCGGTAGCACCATCCGATACAAACCTAGCGATGTCAAGCAAATCGCCACACTACTCGAATCGAATTCAACAATATATACAGTGGATATCATGACGGTTGGAGATCGTCCCAATTCGATTCTATCGCAAATCAAGAAATCAGAACATTTCAAACAAGCTACCACAAAACCAAGTAGGAAATTAGAGTTTTTACAACATAATATTTTTGGTATGATGCATCAACACCGAAACAAAAAGAGATTGATCGATTAAAAGATCTATATGTTTATTTTACTAACATTTATTTTTAAAACTTCTCCTTACAATACAATAACATTAGAGAGAAATTGTGATATTTCAGCTTCTTGTGATACCGACAACAACAACCAAGAAGTATCGACAAATGAAAAACATCAAAAGAATAAATTACAAAAAGCCATCAACCTACTTTTGTCTAAAAAATAAAATTAAATTAAATTACTATTATTTTGTATTTTTTTTATTCACCATAATGTTTATGTCCGATCAAGATTGTTCAATTATATTTAATAGTTATATTCAAAAAATAATATTTGATCTCTTATTTAATGACAAGATATGTAGTTATAAATGGAGGTTGACATTGAATTTAGTGTCAAAGCGTTGGTTTGACTTTATGAGTAATGCCATTTCCAATTCCAAGCGAAAGTATAGTGCTATATTATTATTATCAGCTCAATCTCTATCATCATCATCATCATTTATACAACAAAATGAATATAATCAACAACAACAACCAGAGCAACATACAAATGCAATGAATTCATCTAAACAGACAATATGTGATTCTATTCATCTATTAGATAATCAATATTGTATATTGAGTCATTGTAGATCACTAGTTTGTAAAATACAAAGTTTCACACCCACCACCGAAACGCTATCGGTGTTCTCAAGAATATGTCAACGATTTGAAATCATTCTAGACATTCAAATACCGTTGCACTACGACTATATCATGGCACTATTAATAGTAATAAATAGACAAAATAAAGCGATTGGTATCATCGATTACCTAAAGAACTTTAGTAAGCTCTCCGATTTCCACGTACCAATAAAATACTATTACCCACTGAACCTGTTCGATTTGGTAGACCAGACACCGTCAGACCGTATCAATAGGGAGAAGCTACTTTGCAATCGGTACTTGCAAAAGCTAGATTGCTATAGCGATAGAACCATCGATCAAGACATACCGCAAGACTCATGCGAATCACTCCGAAAGTTCCGCTATGAAGTAGTATTGCCACAGCAGCACACGATCACCAAGGAACTGCAGTTTCTATCGCACTGTAAGCAATTGGTAAAATTTGAATTCTTTCTAACAGTTCCACAGATACTACCTCCACTATTAGAGTTTCTAAGATCGTGTCAAACACTCCGTACTGTAATATTGCTATTCGACTTTGATGATGCAGTATTAAGTGCTCTTCTCTTGAATTGTAACATTAGGAAAATAATCATTGGTAAACTCAACTATAAAGTCGACGATAGTTTAGATAATGATAATTATTATATCGATAAGATCGATAAATATTCAAAAGAATATCAATCATATGTACAACCACATAATTCAACACTTAGGAAATTAACATTTAAAATCTATGATCGATATTATAGTAATCAAAATCAAAGCTACAAGATTCACTTCAATCCAACAAGCTATATATCAAATCTATATAAACTATCAACAAATTTAATAACCTCTAATAATAATAATAATAATAATAATAATAACAATCAAAATAATAGCGATTATCATAATAGTTGGTTAAAATCATTGGGATGTAAAGAAAATAGATTGGTTGATTTAACATTGACGAACCATAATAATAAGAAAAATAATATAACTAGTTGTATTCTATTCGAACCACTCTTTACTATGAACGATACTCTACGAAAGTTAAAGTTATCACTTTCTTTCTGTGAGTCTATTGATGACACATTTAAATTTGTCAGATTACTAGAACAATGTCATTCGATTATCATAGTAGATATAGTTGCACAAAGAAAAATTAAACTCATCGACGGTCGTCCACCAACTATAGTTCTGTTCATGAACCAATCACAAACATTTAAACTTTCTAAAACGGTTTATAATAATATTCAACGTTATTATTATGGTATGTAAATTAAATAAAAAACAAAACAAACTACAACTTTACTAATTACTATTACTTATAGATAGAACAATTAGTTTTTTAATTTAAAATCATATAAAGTAAAAAACTTTTAATTTATTTATAGATATATATCTATTGATAATTTTTACAAAATTTTAATTGATTTTTTACAATTTTATTGTTTTGTTTTGTTTTGTTTTGTTATGTTATTTTAAGCCTCTATTTGATGAGCACCTCCCAGGTTGGTGCTTGTACCGGCAGCATTGATTTGAGTACCATGTTGAATGGTTGTACTAACGATAGTAACTTTATTGGTTCCTTGAGATACCATTGCACCTGTTCCACTGGATTTTATTGTGTTGCCAACAGATGAATTGGAGAAACTGAACAAAGATGAGATAGCATCTAAATTTATAAAAATTAATATTAATACTTTATTTATATAAATCCATATTAAATAAATTAATATTTACTAATTAACATTTTTAGTTTTTTTTAATTTAGTTTTTAATATTAAAATATATTATTAGATTTTGATTTGATGTTATAAACAGGACTATCTCTATTGTTATTTATAGTTTTAGATATTTGTAATTTATCATTCATTGTTGTTGTTTATCAAATTGTATAATACCAATTATCAATAACATTACAAAAGTTATTAGAATAAATAAAATCAAATTGTTTTAAAAGAATCATTATATTTTTGATTAAACAACAAAAATACTTTAGAAAATATATAATTTTTGGTTAGAGATTACAATTATTACAAATAATAACAACTATTTTAGTATTATTATTTTTTTTAACACACATTATAATGTTCACACAACAACAATTCAATATTTTATCGTGTTGTGTGTCAAGAACCACAACAATTAAAAATAGGGGGTAGTATGTTATGTTCTTACCAATACAACCGATTAATTTCATTTTGATACACAAAAACAGAACTATTTATTATCAATGAAAATACATATGACGACAGGAGATCACGATTAATATAAAACAGTTTATCTATAATCTCATTTTGATTGCAAGATGATTCATGTGTTTCCACGACGGCAAAATAAAATAAAAAATAGTGGAAAGGAGTCATGCTATCTATTACGATAAGTCGATCATCTATTGGATCAGAAATATCGTTGTTCCACGACACAGCCTAAAACATTAAAAGATTTTTGTGGTTGGTGCAAAAAAATAAAACTTTTTTTTTTGGTGTTTTTGTGAAATTTTTTTGAGACACTTTCGATCTTCTTTTGTTCGTGTCTCTGAACAATCATTTGTCTTGTTCCAAAATATCATAATATTAATTAATTAATATTATTATTTAGTGTTTCCTCTTTTGGGGCAAAGTACTTCTTGCAATGTAAAATACAAAAAAAAGGTTTACTATAAAAAGGTATGAATTCACACACCAAAATGATATCACTAACTCAATAAACTAACAAATAATAAATAAACACAAACAAAAAACATCAATAATAAATAATAATAAATTAAATAAATAAATAAACAATGGATATAAAACAATCAAAACACATACAACAAAAATCAACAGATTTGGAAAACAAAAAAACTAATTTAAATTCATCACCAGATGTAAAGGTTTTCGAAAAATCTGAAAAATCATTGGTAACCAAACCTTTTAATGGTAAGAAATTGGTTGCAACACCAATCGATAGAATTGCTTCCGTACCACAATGGGTGTTCCTCAAGTGTAAGCAAACCGATGTCAATGGCAATCCGATGGTGCTGAACGTGCAGGGCAAACAAGCGGTATCGGGAACACAGTGTATCACATGGCCATACCAATCTAACGCCGAGAATGAAATGTTCCAACTGACAATGGATGGCAGAATCATATCGCAGCTCGGTCAGAATCTAGTGGTTGGACTCGGTGATCAGCTTGACTGGGGTGGATTCGAGTGTGTCATCGACACCTACAATAACTCTCTCAGCCAATTCTGGAATGCCAACTTGGTCGATAGCCAAGATATCACCGCCGGTTTCTATCTTACCAACGGTAACAATCAATTCGGTCTCGGTCTGGACGGTGGACAGATCTCGCCTGTACAACCGGCAAACAGTACCAAGGTGATTGTGGCTCCTGGTAACAACAACCTGTCGTATGTCTGGCAAATGGTTCCTTCGCTTCCACTGAACTTTGTCATCATGCAACCGGCAGTCGCTTTCCCTGCTTACGACCAAGGCGATGACCTGCAAACTTCCTACCAGGATATGTGCAGCGCCTGTGGTGTACCAGATCTACGTCAGGAATACAGCAACCTTTCCGTTTCGCTCATTTCCTACCAATCGATAATCAACCAGATGCAAGTGCCAGGAAACGTTTCGAATGCCGCCGATTTCTATCAAGTAAGAAACCAACTCAACAAAGAACTTACGTACTGCCAATCTGTCATCAACTTATTCTCCAACTATGAAGGTTTTCACAACTCCCTGTTCATCGATAAAGGATTCCGTTTGCAGAGTCTTTGCACTCTCGCCGGTATAGAACAACAATCAGAACTCAGCTTGGGTATCTGTATATTAAATTTCTTCTCTGGCCTGGTTTATACCGTACTCTCGGCGATGTCCTCTGAAACTCCTTTCCTCGGTATTTTGGCCAATTTGATCAATACCGCTGTCAGTATCGGTGTGGCAGCGGAATCTTCCGAGAATTCAATCAGTCCAGATCCATTCCAATTGCAAATCTCCAAGCTCTGGGAAACCCTCAGTGATAACTTTGTTTACCTCTTGGGAAATGTCGAGAACATGGAAGCTACCATTCTTCAAGACTGGGGAATGCTTCAAGCGGTCAACAAATTGATTCTCCTACCAGTTGACGATCCCAACTCGCTCAATTGGCAACCGACTTTCGACTCTCAGTTCATCTCCAGCAGTCAGAACGGCTATGACATATCGGTACTCCAAATGCTGCTTCCCTCCAAGTATACTATCTACACAGTTCTTGGCTTTGCCGGTGGTGCCGGTGGAATCCCAGACAGTTGCTACCTACAAGAAGAGCTATCGGATGGATCCTATAATCTTTATTATATCGCCGACCGTGACGATAATTCAAAGTTCCCGAGTGACGATCTCATGAACAAGCTTTGGATCGATCTCTCGGTTTCGAAAGATGATTTTTTCAAGAATAACAATGGTTGGAGTTTCGCCGTTGCCACACAACCGAGCTACTACGACTGCGTAGTGTCCGTCACCAACTCCACTCAGAACCCATTGTCGTTCACCGTTGACGTTGGCTCTGGTCCAGGAACAATCTATAATACCACACCATACAATTCGACAATGTGCAATGTGTATGGTTTCTGGCCAGCCAACACCGACTTTGTGCTCAACGTCACAGACGACACCAACAACCGAGAAGTCGGTTATTTCGTTTGCAAATTGAGAACTAAACTCGATAAGGGTAGCTACGTCGAGATGGATAGCTACCAACTCAAGAAGGGCTATATGTTGTTGGGTCCAAATTTCAATGAAGGAAGTTGGGCAGGAAGTTATACAGCCTCCATTCAATTCACGATCTTATTAGATCCAAATGTTTAAAGAAAAAAAAAAAAAAAATAAAAAATAAACTTTTTAAATAAATTGTAAATATCATATCCTATCATATTTGTGTTATTTTTAGTTTCAAATCTCTTTTTCTCCAATAATATGATCATCATTGATTGATTATAATAAATATAGTATTACATCAAAAAAAAAAAAAAGACATTTATGATCACAATAATTATTTTCATTAATTAATTAACAATATTTGCAAACACTTTTTCCTCTTCGTTCAAACAGTTTTGGATATTTTTTTTGTGTTTTATGTGAACAAATTTTCAAAATTGGTCATTTTTTTGTTGATAGATCAGATCTTATTCATTTTATTTTTTAACTATTTCTTTATTTTGATTGGGTATGGGGTGGTATGAAGTGTTGATGGTTTCGCATGAATTTTTCTGATCTAAAAATTCCAAGGTAACTCCATTGACTGGGTACATAGTGAGTGCGAACCATACCCTTTTATTAAACACACAATATAATAATGGTTATTGTTTTTTTGAATCACTTGATATCTGTAAATATTAAATCGACCTAAAAAATAAACTTAAAAAAACATTACATACTTGATTTTCTCAGAGAAAACATAGAAGAAAAAAAAACAACAATCCAAATCAATGAACATATGTTAATCACTGCTAGATATATAGAAGACAGATAGATAGCTATTTAATATATATATAAATATATATTTTTATATTAGTTAGATTAGTTAGTTAATAACTTTTTAAAACATTATAATATATAATGTTGATTACAAATAACAGTAACCATTCACATCAAATTGTGAATCTACCACATTTATTGTTATTTCAAATCATAAATAATCTAGAGGATACATTGGATCGTATTTGTTTTAGTTTGGTGTGTAAACGATGGTTTCAAGATAGAAATAAGTATTTATTGTTTAATCAGAGCTACGGTTTGTTACAATCACAATTGATTGGGGATTTCAAAAATTTTCATTTGAGGTCCTACGCCAATCAATTGGAAAACTCTAAACAATTAAAAGAAAACTGTACACTTTTCATTGGTAATAAAAATGAAATAAATATCAATTTAGAATATGATTATATATCAACTTATGGTATGAAATTAGTTTATTTATAATAAAGTTTATTATTATTTTATTAATTAATATTATATCTTTTTTTTAATCATAATAACAGATGAAGTTATACAATCAAAATATATAATACCTAAAAATATAACTAAAGTAGTATTCTCTGAGAAATATAATAGAAGTGTAGATGCTTTGAAATCAAAGTTGGCAGAGTCAAATGTTACGAGCTTGAAATTTGGAGCGGATTACAATCAACCTTTTGCTCCGGGTTGCTTGCCAGATAACATCAAGGAGATCGTTTTGTTCAGTGAATTCAATGATTTGTATAACCATAGATTGGAAATTGGTAGTCTACCTCAGTCATTGGAGCGATTATCTCTGAGTGATGCATACGATCAGCCTATTAAACCGGGCGTTCTTCCATCCTCTCTAAAGTACCTGCGATTCGGTCGATTTTTTGGACAGCTACTAGAGGAAGGTTCATTGCCTGCCAATCTCGAAGAGCTGTTATTCCATCGCTATTCCTACCACTTTGATATCAAAGAAAATATACTTCCAACATCACTCCACACCATTCACAATATGTCATCGCTGTGGCTGCCTCACCTAAAGTCTCTGCCAAACATCCGTAATCTCTTGTTGTCGTGGAGTAAACACAAAGTTAGTTTGGAGATGTGTCGCTCACTGCCACTCACGATCACCAATTTGGATTTTGGATACAAAGACTACAAGCTAAGGTCGGGAATGATACCGTCATCCGTGCAATTCTTGAATCTGGGCAACGGAAGTTTCAACATGTTGGAGCCGTGCCTCTTCCCTGTGTCGGCACAGTTCCAGGTGCTTCAGCTAGGTCTACACAACAACCACGAAATGAAACCACACACTCTGCCGCAGAGAATAAAGAAACTGACGTTGCCAACCTACTTTAACGATGTATTGGTGCCAGGAAGCATACCGGACGGTGTAGAAAGCCTGAATCTCGGCTCGCTTTTCAATCAAGAATTGTCGGTCGATGTCTTTCCCCACTCGGTCAAAGAGCTCATATTGAGTTACAAATATTCGAAACCATTCAGACCAGGCTCGATACCCAATTGCATCGAGCACATCAGATTCCAGTGTTATCAGTATCCGTTGGCAGCCGGCGTACTGCCAGCCTCCGTCAAAAAGATAACGGTAGCCGGTGGATTCTTCAGACACAACGATATGGAGTCGTTGCCACCAACCATAACAACCATACACATCCACGACATCGAGGAGGAAGTCACCTTTAAAATGCGAAAGATCGATGACAATCATCTGCTTCTAATCAACACCCAAAAGAAGACTCTTGTCGGTGGAATCATTCCCATCAAACACTATAAAAAGATTAACCATCTATTTGAAGAACAAGAATAAAATAGATAATTTTATTTTTTATTTATTAATAATACTAATATTAAAAAAAAAAAAACAAATTTATTATTTTTTGTCTTTTACAAAAAAAACTTAGATCGCACTGATTGATAGTGGGTGTCGTCAGACGACAAGATTTGATTTCTTTTTCTATCTTTAATTAAAGATATATATTTATAGATATAGTTATACAATGAGTAGTAGTAATAGTGAACAATTAGTTGAAGTTGAAAGTAGTAAACTTGGAACTAAAGAACAGTAAGTTTATTATTTAGACATATATTTTTAGTTTCATTTCATTTTGCTAATCAATTTGTTTTTAAATGTTAGTTGGGATGAATGCTATGATAGAGAAATCAATTGCTTCAATGATACAGGTGATGTAGGTGAAATATGGTTTGGTGAGACATGTCTAAAGAAAATGTGTAAAGATATTGCAAACATTAAAGACATCAGTAAAGATGCAGCTATTTTAGATATAGGTTGTGGTAACGGATATACTCTCGTCGAACTCTCTCAACTCGGTTTCACAAATCTACACGGTTCCGACTACTCTGCCAAAGCTATCGATCTATCAAAACAGATCGCAGAATCAGAATCTATAGATATAAATTATTTCGTAAGGTTTTCATACTTTAAATAACAATCAATTATAATGATAACCTAACAAACTATCTATATTTAAAAAACAAAATGTAATATACAGGTTGATGATATTAGAAATTCAATTATAAAAGAAAATAGCTATGATGTTGTTGTTGATAAAGGTACTTTCGATGCGATGGCTTTGAGCGAAGAGAGAGATCAAGCAAAGTTTGATTATAAAACAACAGTATCAAAGATTCTTAAGAGTGGTGGTTACTTTATTATTACCAGCTGCAACTACACCAACGCAGAACTTCAACAATATTTCACAAGCAATACCGACACTACATTGCACTCCAACTATACATTCTCACACAACGTTCAATATCCTGTTTTCAAATTCGGTGGTTCTCAAGGTCAATCTCAAACCACTTGTGTATTTAAAAAACTATAACAATAAAAGATAGATATATAGATACAGGTGACTAATATAGTGTTGATAATCTTTAATACTATACAATGTTTATTCATAAATAATTAATAAATAGAGCCATAATAGAATAGTATTCTTGTAATTCGGGATCTATGAATAATTGCAGATAAATAGTATGGTTCTTCGCTGAAGAAGAGATACTGTTAAAGTGAATCTAGATCGATACCTCCAAAGACATTATGTAGAGTGGTAGCCGATATTACCAATATCATTTATGTAGATATTTCTTATTCGTAAGTTTTTTCATTAGTAGAGACAATCCAATCCATCCACATCGTTTTATTAATGTTGTCTCTTAATTAATCTCTTGAGTGCATCTCAACAACTCCTTGATTTTCAATCCCTCTAGTGATTCATGTTTGTGTGGATGAAACAATAGATAGTCGAATTCTTTTTTTATTTTTAATCATTCCTTTAAAAAACATGAATCTCCTCAAATATACCTATAAAATCTTTTAGTTTCATGAAATTAAAATTCTTCAAATTGATTCTTAGGTGACTCTGCTGAATGTTAATTTTGTAAAGAAAAGGTATCTATAGTGTTTCTTCTATAACATCAAAGTAATAATTTTATTTTGATTTATTTTGAGTTTTTTTGTTGATAATCTTAAAACTTTGATTTATAATATGCTTCTATTCTTTTCATTCGTGATCTGTGTACAATTGCAGAAAAATAATTTGGTTCTTCAGTGAAGAAGAGATAATGTTGATCGTCAATTCTTCTTAAGCATATTTTTTCATCGATCTCTTCTATCGGTCTGTAAAATATAAGATTATCGGGAATATGAGAGAATGGAAGTCTAAATGATGGTAATGTCATTGAACGAACAGATGATGGTACCATATCACCTATAAATTGTTGTTCGATATCTTCATCATTTTCAATGACCATTTCTTTCAGTGAAGTTGGGAGAGTTTCATTTCGTTCAGCAAAAATGCAGTCCAAGGAAAAAAGTTGTAAAGTTTGAACTGATGTTGGAACGTCATTGGTGAATATCGAGATCCCATTTCCAATTCGAAGTGTTTCAACGCCATCCGGTATCGCACTATATTCATAATAATCTTCATTTTTGTATTCTATAGAGTGAAGCTCAACAACCAACTCCTTGATGTTCAATCCCTCTAGTGATTCATGTGTGTGTACGTGTATACTTAGATAATCTAGTTGATATTGCGATCGATCTTTGAATATCTCATCGATATTACCATATTCAACATTACACAGTGTTAGGTGTTTGATTGATGATGGTATCGTTGATATCAATGTTCCATTATCAATATTCAGTTCTGTGACTGACCGTGGAAGATAACTTAAATCTATTGTCTCGTCTTGGCCACTATAGAGTAGTGATAGAGATTTAAGATTTGCCAATGATTTGATTGTTGGAAGTAGCCATATTGGTGCTGCCAATTTGCTAATTGTCAAAGGTAACGCTCCATCCTCTATTGTCAGGCTTCTATCAATGGAGATATACAATTCTTCGAGTTTTGGAGGTAATGATCCAACTTTTAGAGTGTGATAACATTTGAATTTTAGAGATTTCAATGACGATGGTAATAGACCTGGTTCGAGTGGTTGCCGGAATAATGTATCAAAGATCAATACCTTCAGTGTGTTTGGAAGAACTCCTGATTTGATTGGCTGGTTGAATTGAGAACGTTCAAGGTGTAGCTCTTTCAAGCATGGTGGAAGATAACCAGGTACCAGCGGTTCATTAAACTGATACAGGAATGATAGATATGTAAGATTCTCTGGTAGTTTATATCTTAATGTTTTACACCCATTTAGCTTGGTGACATTAGACCGAGATATCATTCGATACATTCGTTCCAAATCAAATACATTTCGTAATGTAATTGTGCTGACATTTGAAGGAATCTCATTCTTTTCAAAAAGTTGATCTAAAATAGTGTATAGTCAGAATGTTAGTGTTGTACTATATCTATTTTATTGAAGATAAAAGATGTGTTACCTGGTGTCATAAAATATTCAAATAAAAATGTTTCACTTTCGTCAACAGTAAGATGGTAGTTATTCTTTCTATTTAGTGAGTCAATATATATTGATTTATATGAATTTAAAAACATATTCTTTTTAAGTTCATTATTTAATATATTATGAATATGATTCGTATTAAAAGATAGATATCTACCTCTTTCATTGAACCATCTTTTACAAACTAATGTAAACACTATTCTATCTATATTATCATCTATATAATTAATAAATCTTTGATAAATAAAAGATGAGATAAATTAACTATTCTATTTCTTTGATTATCGTTATTATTATTATTATTATTATTGTTCATCTATATATGTCAGTAGATCAAAAAAAAAATTAAAAAAGCAATAACACACAAAGGACAATTTTTGTTTTTTTTAGACTAATTAGAAATAAAGTCAAAACATATCAATATTTGTCAAAGTTGACTTATTTGAATTTCATCTTTGTTGTGTTCAAAATAGTGTCACATTTATCTTAAGTCTTTCCATTAATCATAAGTGAGATGCATGAATTTTTTTTATGGAATTTGAAAATTCATTTTTAGAATAAAAAGTTTTGATCAAATGATAATAAAGCATAAAAAAGAAAAGAATGAATAAAAATTTATATGTTATATTATTTAAAAATAAATTATTAAGAGAAAAGATACTTGGTGATATTAGATGGATACATAAGACTATAGAGGGTAAACAGTTTAGTTGGAGTTGGTCCGAGTTGTTGGATCGACCGTACGTTCTCGCACAATTCTACGATACACTCGTGGACAATCGATTCATTGCCGACTATTTCCAAAGGGTAGGAGGAGGAAATCCACCACTGACAGATATCCGTGCGTTGGTTCTTGAGCTGATCCGTCACAATCGATTCGAACAGATCAAGTTTATCTATCAACTTGACAACTGGCACACCGATATGACAACCAGGTCCGCTGTGACAGCAGTGTCCGTGAAGAACTACATCGTTGGAATGCGACTGCAATGCGCGAAATACGGACACCTCGAGATACTCGATTACTTTTACAGTGGAGTGTTCCCGCAACCAAAGACCGCCACTGAAGATCTCTCGGTTTTCAACATAGCTATCAACAAACGGCATTTCGACATTGTCAAATATATGGCTCGCCGGCTCTATCCTTCGGAGCTTTCGGTTGCACTCGACAATCTTATCTACTTTGTCAAGGATCTAGAGTTGCTGAAATCGGTAGTGGAGATATGTTTCGATACCCACAAAGATTTCAAATTAACAATCGATAGATTTTTCAGTGCAATCAAAGCAAATTCACTGGAGATTGTTCAGTATCTCTATGAGAAGATCAACAGTACTGGAGGAGATGGTAATGCATTCAAAATCAATGGAATTACCGATTATCTATTTGCAGAGTCAAAACGAATCGAAATATTGAAATGGTTGGATGCTACCATTCCTGAGGTTTTGGTGACCTATTATTGTAATACTCTGCTTGCAGATGCATTCCGAAAAGATGAATTGGAGCCAATACAATATTTATATCACAGAAAGTCGATATCTGATGATAAATTGGCTTTGCCACGATCAAAATCAATCATAAAATGGTTACATTTCAATACAAACTATCAATTTACAAAAAAAGTTATGGATTTAAGCGCTCAATTGGGAAAACTAAAGACCGTCCAATTCCTACATCAACATAGAAGTGAAGGTTGTACTACTGATGCCATCGATTCAGCCTCGCTACTGGGTTATCTTGATATCATTATATACCTTCATGAGAATCGCACCGAAGGATGTAGTTCAAAAGCAATGTTTAATGCCGCTTGTCATGGCAGACTGGGAATTGTTAGGTGGTTACATGAGAATGTCCGGACGACAGAATTCGATCAACAAGCCATGGATGTTGCTGCCAGAACCGGACATTTGAACGTGGTCCAATTTCTCCATGAAAACAGAACCGAAGGATGCTCTCCGAAAACTTTTAACGATACAGATTATTTGCCTGTTTTGAAATTCCTTTATCTCAATAGAACGGAAGGTCGTGGGCTGTATCCATTCAAATTCATCGACACTGCACTCCGCCAGAACGACATGGAAACAGCTCAATGGGTATTTGAAAACCTACAAGACAGGAGTATCCCATATCCAGAATCTAATTTCAACGAACACATTAAAAGAAAGAAATCGGAACCAATACAGTTCCTATTGCACAACTTCCCGGAATGCCAATCATACACGCTCACTCAAAACGATTTCTTTTTCCTAGTGTCTAACGGTCTGTTGGATATATTCAAAATGGTTCAAGGAGATCGACCTCTAGCTTTCAATGTGGGAGAAATAGATACCGCGGCTCTCTATGGTAAATTAGATTTCATCCAATTTTTGCACGAGCACATGAAGTGTATAGGTTCAAAAATGGCGGTCGATATCGCTGTGTCGCGTGGCTACTTTGACATCGTAGTGTATTTGACTGAGAGTTGCTTGATTGGTCATTCACTTCAAGCGTTTGCAATTGCAGCATCCAATGGTCATTTGGAAATTCTTAAATACATGGTAGATCGCGCTACCAAGTCGGCGCAGCCAGTGGTGTTGACCGTTGCCATGCTGGATGCAGCCATTACCAACAAACAGATCGAAACAGCCAAGTATATCTATTTGAAATTGGCACCTGAGCTATGGGACGACGAGACTCTATACAATGCATACATCTATTGCTTTGACCTATTCATTTGGCTGCTAGAGGATCCAGCTGTTCTTTCCAACATCCAAAAGCAAATCAAATCTCAAAACCTAAAAAAAATGAAACTGTTCTCACTCTACAAAAAGCAACCTAGCATAGCCATTGAGAAATTCAAACGTTTGAATTACTTGGAGACTTTTCTTGATGATGATTGTCCAAAGTTTAAACAATTCGATAATAATTTCAGAAATTATTAATCAATAAATTTTAAAAAACAAACTAGATCAAATGACAAGAAGTAAGACATTATCTTATTTAATATTTCTTTCACTTTGATTAAATTATCTGTTGTGATCTAAACTTATAACTATTCTCTTCTGGGGTAATTTAAGAAATTAAATAAATATATTAAATAATATTTTAACCACAAAATATTCTGCAAATCAAAAATTTTTAAAGTCCAAAAAAGGGAAGAAAATAAAAACACACAAATTTGATTTTTTCATTTTTTAAGATTTTTTGTTTTAAAGATATTTTTTCACATGATCATCTTACTGATGGGTGTTGTGTTGTTTTATTTTTTTTTTTCATGCATTTTTAATTATTCTTTTTAAAAATGAAATATTTATTTATATTATTAATATCACTATTTGTTTATAATATTAGTATCACTCAATCTTTATCAATTAGTAATACAATATTAAAGTTACAAGAAATTGTTGAAAATTATCAAATAAAGTAAATTTAAATCAGTTTTTTTTATCTTTTTCAATAACTAACAAATTATCTCAAAATAGAAAAGATCAGGAATATATTCAGTTTATTCAATTTGCTGAAAAAAAAGGTGAATTTCCGAGTCAGGTACATTATAATTTTTTTGGCAATGATTTGAAAACAGAGGAGCGAAGACATGGCGCAATTCCAGACTCCAACATGTTTGTTACAAACTTTGTATTGTATACACTATTGGAGAGTGAGAGATATGGTGGCATAAAAATATCAGAGAATGTAGTTGCCAATGCTATCAGTGCAATACTATCTTTCAAGGATGGCAATTTCCCCGAGGATACTCCTGTCTTTACTTTCTGGCCACAGACCTACAATAGTACTTTCGATGTCTACTCTCAGAATCCAACCAATCTAGATGATCTGATGAACCATTTCGGTGGATTTCAAAGGGTTGTCGATTATTTCGCAAAGATCTTCAACGATCCAGAGATTATTGCAGATATGAGTGGTCTCGCTCAAATGGTCGATGGATACAAGCAAGTATTTCATATCCCATCGGATGCCGACGACTCTGGTTGCAATCTTGCTTTGGGTAACTTGTTATACCAACTCTCTGACAAATATCCTAGCGAGTGGTCAACATGGAATCAAAAGAATGTAAATATTTCCGCACTCTTTGATGTTTATCTAAAGTATGCATATCGACCATTCTCAAATTCCGTTGACCAAAATACCATTGACCAACGTACCTACTATGCTATTCATGGTTTCCTCGAGCAGTGGAACAACACCGATGGAGAGTGCATTCTTCCAGGTACATGGTTCAACTCTGTCACGCAACAGATTGAAACCTATCCAATCCTTCAGATGCCATTCAATGTCAATAACGTTGACTTAAGTGTTGCCACCAATTCACTTTACGGTATCATTTCAGGAATTCAAACACAACCAGAGGCAAAACAATATCTTGCTCAAAGCAAAGATCTCCAAAACCTCTGCATTTCCGTCACCAAGCTAATCGTTTATGGCATTGAAAGTGGATTGGTTTATGATAGACCAGATCTGGCTCTACTCTACTATCCAAGCATCTATGATTTCTCATGGTTCGTTTCAAGATTGATGTACAATCTCGAGGAGTTGCAAACACAGTCACCACTCCCCTACCCATTGCCCTATATTCTAAACACACTCACCACACTCATGCAGGGAACAGGAACATCGAGACTTCTTTCAAAGATGATCAACCAACAGTATTGGGATGACTTTTTAGGTGAAAACTCTACCAATATTTTTGGAAAACCAGAAAGTCTTGGTGAAGACCGATTCTTTTCGACTGCACTCGCGGTCAATGCTCTTATCGATACTTGGACCGTTCCAAACTCGAATCCAACCTCCATTAGAGTGTGGCGTTCCAACACACCAAGTCAAGTGAAATCAGCAGTCAACGCAGCAGTCCAATTTATCAATGATAATATCCTCGAGAACCCAGACCAAACATATAATGCATTCTTTTCTGGTTCAGTAAAATCGAATGAAACTCTAGCATTTTTCTATCCAACCAACTATTGTGTCTTTTTCAACGGTACAAATTGTGATCCACATTTCCTCTACCCAGCATCTATCGAAAATATTGTATCTGGAATGTCAGGTGTGGTCAGTTCCGAAGAATACGCTCAACTTATTCCAGAGATTTGGGCAGGAGCTCCAACACCAACTGAATTCCATGGTTTCAACTTCCAGCCATTCCCATACTGGTCTTCCAACTCTCTAAGTTATTCAATCTCATTATTATCTTTGGTAAAATATCAAGATTTAAATAATTAATCATCATTGATTTAAATAAATATACCGATATATGCCAAAATTTTTGATGACTTTTAGTTTAAACAGTCTTCCACGAATCAATAAATAATAAAAAATGATTTTTTGTGAATATTTGATCATATGATGTGAAGGGTTAATCACCAAGGGCTTTATGACGCTGGCTTGGGCACTCGAAGTCGTTGCTGCAATAGGTTATGGACTTTGTTTGATTTTCGCAACAACTGCATGGGCTGGTCCGTTGTCACTGATCTTTGGTGATGCACTCATTGTGCTAGCGCCGATTAAGTTTTTTGGTCATTCTTGACTACCTTGTTCACAGCCGATCCAGTCAGAACATTCATTAATTCAGTTGATTCTAAATATGTCTATACAGACGACGAAGAGTTTAGAAGAATGGGATGCAAAGAATTCATCGAATGGTTGGGTAGGTGGAATGTAATAACATTATCTAATCAAATTGTTTATGTTTAAATAAAAGTACAAAATTTTATTAAATCTATTCAGGCTGTTTGTTATTGTTATAGAGGTCAGCAGCTTTAATGGCAGCACCATGAGCTAAAACTTGGTCTGGGTCAATAGAGTTGTTTAATGTCTTACCAGAGAAATAGTTTTGGATCTTTGTCTGAATATTTACAATGTTTGTCGAACCACCTGATAAAATAATCTCATCGATGGTATCCTTATCTATATTCGTCTCTAAAATTGCCTTGTCAACAAGATCCATACACTGATCTACTAGCTCCACTGTCAATTCGTCGAATCGCAAACGTGATACTGTACAGGTAAGATCTATTCCCTCCAAGAATGAATCGATTTCAACATGTGCAACGGCGAGAGTCGACAATGATTTCTTTGCCTTTTCACATGCATTTTTCAAAAGGTGTAATGAACGATGGTTGTGATTCACAGTAATCTGGTTTTGTCTTTGGAATTCGGATTCCAAGTACTGTTGTAAACAACTGTTGAAGTTGTTACCACCTAAAAGTTGGTCGTAGGTTGTGGACAGTATTTCAAATTCGCCATCTTCAACTCTGAGCACTGTAGCATTGCAAGTCTGTCCTCCCAAGTCGAAAACAAACACATGATTCTTACCTGAACGCTTGTGGAGACCATATGCAATGGCAGCAGCAATAGGTTCTTCAATAAAGCTGACGGTTCTAATGTTGGCAATGGCAGCTGCATCCTTGGTAGCCTGACAATGTTCATCATCGAAATAGACCGGTACTGTAATGACTGCGTTCTTCACTGGTTGTTGTAATATGGATTCTGTGTGGTCTTTTAACTCTTTTATAAGTATTGCGGTGATCTCTTCGGGTTTAAATGATTTGATATCATCACGATAGTTCACTTCTATGAATGGTTTGTTGTTCTCTCTACTGACTACTCTGAACGGATAGCTTCTCATGTCATATTGCACCAATGGATCTGTGAAACTACGACCAATCAAACGCTTACAATCGTAGATAATGTTCAATGGATTCAAATTAACTATCTGTTGTTTGGCAAATTCACCTACAAATCTCTCGTCTGAAAATGCAACAATACACGGTGTCTTTGTGAAACCTGTTTCATTTGAGATAATCTCTACTTTATCACTTTTACAAACACCTATCTTTAAGAACAAAAAATGAGTAAACAATAATTATAGATATCTTCTTTTTATTTGTTGAAAATACCTACACAGCTATAAGATGTTCCTAAATCAATCCCAACTGAAGCCATAAAAATAATAATACCTTAAAAAAGATTATTATTTTTCAATACTTGAACTTTTTAAAAAGAACTTCGTTTTTCACTTCCATTAAAATAATAATTTTTTTATAAAATAAGTATGATTTTTTTCAATTTTTGGGTCAGTACTAATAAAGTAAATATTTGTTCTTCTATAATCAATAAAGTTTGGTTACTTGAGATTACCTTTTATTTAATTTCAAATAAATTCAGAATCAATAAGTAATTTATTTATTAAAATTAATTTTATTTTTTTGGTGATGCAAAGTTAGAAGAGGGAAAAATCACTATTAGAATCAAATTGTTTATATAAATCATCAATAGATGATTTGTAATATGTTAAAAGAGATACTCTGTTATATTTTCCAGTACTAGTCAATAGAGTATTTTGGGATGACCATATAGTGTTATCTAATTTGATTGCACGAGGAATATACCTGTCAAGAATCTAATTATTTCAATTTTAATTTAAATATTTTTTTAAAGATTATCTATTAAAAATAAATACCTTTGAAACTTTTGAAATCTGTTTAATCTCATTAAATATTTCATTTTTCAATTCTGCATTATCATCAATGTTATCTAGCATTTTTCCCATATATTTTTTCAATGAATCTGTAGATGGGATAACGATGGCAACCAGGTGGAGGTGGAAAGAATCACCATAGAAGAATATGTTTTTAATCAAACTAGATTTTAAGAAGTAATTTTCCAATATTTCTGGACTGAAAAGATTAAATGTTGTAAATATCTTTTTAATTATTGTGATTCATTAAAAATTTTAACTTACAACACATATTTTCCAATTGAGGTTTTAAAAAAGTTTTTTGATCTAGAAACAATTCTTATTGTTCTTGGTTCATATTCTTCCACAATATCACCAGTATTGTACCATCCATCTTTAAATGCTTTGAGAGTTTCTTCTCGATTGCGGTAATATTCTTTGATTGTTCTAGGAGATTGAATCCATAATTCCCCTATTGGATTCAAAGATTCATTGGAGTATCCTTGAATTGGAATTATTTTAAAAGAAATATGGGGAAATAACTTTCCATTAAGAGATACTTCTGCAGTCTCTACACATGCATATAAATCAAAAGTATTTTCCTCACCCCAACATTTCTTCATGAAATCGAAAGTGTCATTGGAGACAATCGATCCAGAAGTGACTACAAATTGTATTCTATCTCCTAACTTATTCTTTGTTGAGCTAAGAGCCTTTGATTCAATTTCTTGATCTGAACAAAAAGATTTTTCTTTTTTGATTTCTAAAAATCTTTTATTATATTCATGATTGCAATAATTCCAAAATCTTGAAAAAAGGGAGAATTAATTTAATTTCCAAAAGTAAATTTAAATAGACTTACCCAGGATTACACCAAAAGAAATTTGGTCTAAAAATAACAATTTCTCTAAAGAAGTCCTCCATTTCCCCTGATGACACTATTCCTATTCTTCCACCACTGGCAAATATTTTAAGATCATAATATCTTTGGGCATTTGCTATAGAAATATCATATTAAAATAATCCAGAAGAAATTTATATTTATATAATAACTTACATATAGACAAGAATCCCATTTGAATTGGTAATTTTGGAAACGGAGTTAACTTTTCTCCGTGGACTATTGAAGTTGTCAATTCCACTCCTTTTGAAGGACCTGTTGAACCACTTGAAAAAACTATTATAATTTTAATATATATATCAAAGTTAATTAAAAGGTTTTATATAGTTTAAGTAAAAGAGAAATCATTACCTATTGATAAAGTTCCTTCTATGATTGGAGAATGTGGAGAAATTTCAACAATTGAATTTATCAATTCTGAAAAAACAAAGAATTTGATTGATGGTGATAATAGATTTCTAAGATTTTGATCATAATCATCACCAACATGTATAATTGCTTTCACATAATCATATTCTATTGAGTCAACAAATTTGGGAAATGTAACTTTTGAAACCACTATAGTAGAGGGTTTACAAATTTCTCGTACTAACTTTATTTGTATTTCACCTATAGTATTTGTATTAGATGTTAACTGATTTTATAGTTTTTTAAAATCTATCCTTACTCATAATAGAGCTAACTGGAATCATTGTATATCCATAGAATAAAAGTGCAAATTCAAAATAATACCAATCTGGAATATTATGTAAAGATACAATAACTTTTGATCCCTTTTGAAAAATGTATTAATAAATAATTAAAATAACAATATTAATAAATAAATACAAGTTCAATATTTTGTTGTTTCATTGCAGATCCCAATTTCTGTGATATATCAAAAAGTTGTTGATAGGTGATCCAATGAACTTTGTCAATTTCAAATGAATTTTCAAATTTAGTTATCATTCCAATACATCTTCTGGTTGAATAAAATTTAAAAATTTTGATATAACAATCATAGAAACTATCACCTTTGATTGAGCTATAATATTCATCATCAGACTCTATTTAAAATAGAAAATTAATAATAATATTAACATATATTTTAAAAATTATTTTTAATACTTGATTCCAGAGTACTTTGATGAGGCATCGGAGCACTATCATGATGTACACTTTTAGATTCAGGCAATGCATGACATTTTAAACATAAAGAAACTTCCGAACATTCGGAACAACGATATCTCTCAGTGCCTTGAAATATTTTTGTTTTACAAAATGAACATAATATACTATCTTCTCACACAATATATTAATAATATAAAAATATTTTATAAATTAATAATTACTTACCTAAAATCATTTTAAGAAAATATTTATTTCTTTCAGAATGCTAAAGTAGGTTTAAAGAAGTTTCAACTTCTTTTTATTAATGATAAATATTGAACAACATTAAAAAAATAACACTAAAAATAAAAAAATTCCCCCATTTTTTTGTGATTACAAATGTGGGAACATGATTAATTTATTTAAATTAACAATTATTTGTTGATATATTAATTTGTTAATTTAAATAAATTTGTTAAATATACATATCTTTTAAGAGATTCGACAAAAAAGTTTTTTGTTTGTTTAAAAGATTTGTGAAAATAATATATTAATATTGAAGCAACATTGATATGTCTATTTATAACTTCCAAATCTATGTTTACAACATGTTTTTTAATTCTTTAATTAAATTGTAGGGTTAGAAGTAATTTATATTAAAAACAAAAAAACTATTAAAGAGAGACCACATATAGTTACTATTTGTTTTTACAAGTTTTTATTCATTCATGTAATAAATAAGAATATCATCTAGATGTGAGAAATTAATTTATAAAAATCAGAAAAATCTAGTTAGATCTAAACATAAGATTCAATATTAATCGTTTGTTAAAGTAAAAATCTGAAATAAATTACTAATTTCATCTTCTAAATTTTAATAATGTATTAACATTTTTGTTAATCTTTCACAATTTTATTATATAGATTCCTTTAGTTATGTCCTAAATAGTAATAAACCTAGAAAAGTAATATTGAATTTATATAAATCGATCATGATAACTCATTAAATAAATGGTACGCATTGGAAGACAATTTTATCTGACTCAAAGAATAACCAATTCTATTATTGTAACTATAAAGTTGTTTGTTCTTTATGATTGAGATAATCTATTTTTTTTTATTATCATTAGTGTATTTTTGCTTTTTGGTATTTTTTTTAAGAACAAAATTTTTTTTTATTAAATTGCTGACAAGATAATATTAATAGTAGTACTGTTTAAACTAGTTTAACTTTGTAACAGACTTATTTAAAATGATTGAACATCAGTAATCTAAAACAAACCACCATATGTAACAAAATAACATATAATTTTTAAAATTATGGATAGTCGCTATCATAATCAAAATAATGATTCAAATTTATTTGTAAATCTATCACATTTGTTATTGTCAAAGATTACTAATGGATTGATTGATAACATAGATAGAGTTTGTCTAAGTCTAGTTTGTAAAAGATTATATAATGAAAGACATAAATATCTATCTTTTAGTACGAGATATATCAAAGCTATCAAAGAAGATATTACAAATGAAATCTATTTGAATTCATATAAATCTATTCTAATCAATTCAATCAATCAAATAACAAATTGTACATTATTAAACGGTAAGTAAAAAAAAAAGATAATAAAATAAAAACTAATCGTTATTGTACATGTACTAATATTACTTATTATTATAATCTAGATAAACAAAAACATATTGATAAAATAGCTTCAAATGTAAATCAACTTGATTTTTCTACCGACTTTTCAGTACATTTGGAGGTTGGTCAGTCGCTTACAGAGAAAATCTATTAATTGATTGCTAATTCCAATGTTGTCAAACTAGTGGCATGCCAAACACTTAGATATCAACTGCCAGCAAATTTAGTATCGCTAGCATTCGATTTTTACTTTAATGAACCACTGGAACCAGGTTTTCTTCCGCCAAACCTCAAGAAACTTAGATTTGGTTATAGATTTAATCAATCAATCAAGCGAGATGTTCTCCCAGAGCGACTGGAGAAACTAACACTTGACCATATGTTCAGTCGACCAATAGAACCAGGAGTATTGCCTTTGTCTTTGAAGGTTCTGAAGATGAATAGGAACTCGAGGTACAACAAGAAAGATCTCAAGGTTGGATCGTTACCTCCGGCGTTAGAAGTATTCCACTACTCCTGACACTGCTCGGAACTCATCAAAGGTATACTGCCAACCACCGTCCACACATTCATAGGTGTACCATTTACATGGATCAATTCACCGCTGTTCCAAACCTATCGGAATCTAAAAACGTTGGCGATCCACGCTTCACCAAGTCATCCCGAATCGTTTTAAGATTTAAACGTACTGCCTACCTCTGTAACGAAGCTGATTATCTATGATGATATTCATTTGAAATCAGCGATGCCCTCAACAATCAAGTATCTCGATATTAGCGATGCGCGCTATGATGTCGATGAGATATTCACAAATGATCGATCACAATATCATTTCGAAACTCTGAAAGTCAATGGATTCAGACCGGATTCGCTAGAGAATATAAAGATCGATCACCTACAAATTTCATTTAGAGATGAACACGGCTATGAAGGTCTATTAAGAGATATACCAAACGGTGTTAGATATCTAAGCTTCCGATATTGCAGTGCCATTCAATACATTCAGATACCAGAGTCTGTCAAATTTTTTAAAGTCGATTGCTATGATCAATATGATCATATCGACTTTATTCCAAATGCACTTCAAGAGTTAATAATTAAATATGACATCGGACAAACCTTTCGCAGTCTACCAGGACTGGTGAATCCTCTAACAATTCCAACAATCGATGTAATAATCCCGAGAGAACTTTCAAACATCTGTTTCAAACAGTCAGTAGATCGAATCTTCTTAAGAAAACTTGACGATTCAAACTACCTAATCTTTGGTCAATCAAACAGTCGATTCATTGGAGCATTCATCAATCAATCACAACTTATTAACAAGTTTTTAATTCAACTTAAATAAATTAAAGTAATTTTTTAAAATGATCACCAATTTTTTTTTATTTTTATTTTTAATGATCATGTGATCTACCACATGTTTATAAATGTATAGTGATAATCAATCAAATAAATTAGTTAATTTATCACATTTGTTATTATCAAATATTGTTTTTTATCTTGATAATAACATAGATAGAATAGTATTTACATTAGTTTGTAAAAGATGGTTCGACGAAAGAGATAAATATTTAACATTTAATATCAAAGATATCAATGAAATCAACAAAGAAAATACATCACATATCTATTTGAAATCATATAGATCATCAATTATCAATTCAATCAAACTTAATAAAAAATGTAAATTGATAATAGGTTATAATAGATATAATAATGATTATTTTATAGACATGGGTGTGTTATCAATATTTCAAGCGTTAGAAATAAATATGTATGTGGACAAATATTAATTAAACAAAGTGTTATATATTTAGATAATCTCAAAGATATTGATAAGATTCAACCAAATATAAAGACTATTGTTTTGTTTGGTGGATTTGATAATCAGTTCGATCATTCGGTCTTTGAGAATTTCTTTAGTGTGCTCTCCAATTCCAATGTAACAAAGTTAGAGAAATGTGATACATTGAAGTATAGATTACCAGAGAATCTGACATCGCTGTCATTATCAGATAGCTTTCCGAACGAAACTTTATTGCCTGGCAGTCTACCAGCGAAATTAAAGAAACTTTGTTTTGGTTCAAACTTCAATCGACCTATTCCAGCGGGTTTACTTCCAAATACATTGGAGAAATTGATATTCGGTGATCAATTTGATAAACCATTCGAACCAGGAGTACTGCCTTCATCTCTCAGAGTATTAAAGTTTGTTGTTCCATCGTATAAACAGAGTTTCCAAGTTGGTGTATTACCTCAGAATCTAGAGGTATTGGTTTATTCCGGACATTTCTCTGAGATGACCGAAGAAGTATTACCGACATCTCTACACACTCTCCTAGAGGTACCAACCAGCTGGATTCCATATTTGAAACCACTGACAAATTTGAAGAGTTTGACCTTTACCAATACGTATAGTGCTGGCGAGATCCCCATTGACCTCAGTCTACTACCGACCTCACTCACCAAGTTGATCATCCGACCACCCTCTAGATTGACATCGACGATGCCTACCACCATTAAAGATCTCAGTATCATCAATTCACAATACAATATCGATGAGATATTCAAAGATCGATCGCAATATCGATTGGATTCTCTTGGTGTCTATGCTTTCAAGCATGATTCGCTCGAGGGTTTGGCAATCAAAGAGCTGGTAATAGGATTCCATTCCGGTGTTAGAAAACTGGCTACAGTCGAGAAAAAACCCGATATCCTAAGAGAAATACCATTTGGTGTCGAAACACTTAGTTTTGGATATATCTTTTCGGATATCACTCACCATTATTTTATACCATCGTCCGTAACCAAGATGATCTTTCCATTCAATCTTATGGTCACTCGATATAATAACGAGATACCATCATCAGTGAAAGAATTGGTTGTCAAATCTCTTTCCTTGAACAATGCGAAACTCCCAGTTATTCCCAGTACTCTTAGCACACTCTCACTTCCAGAAGTGTCTATTCCATCAAACAAATTTGACTGTCTTAACTTTCATGTCGAACCAAGACTGAATTACCAGATAAGAAAAATAGATAACCATTATATTTTTTTTGGTCAATCCTTTAATGATATTGTTGCAATGATACTTCCTAGTTTGGATGGATTTGTAGAAAGATGTACATCATCGGGTATCAAAATAAAATAATATCAATCAAATGACAATTGATAAATATTTATCTTTAACAAACAATTATTCTATCTATACATCTTTTATATTTATATTCATCATTGCTCATCAGAATTAAAAGATAGATAACTATATCTATGATGACATTTTACAAACTAATGTAAACAACCAAAATAAATAAAAAAATTTGAACTTATAACAAATGTGATAATTAACGATTGAATTGATGAATATAAAGAACAGTAACATCAACAATAATTACTATAATGAAAGACAAGAAAATTGTAATATTTTAATGATATGAATTTATTTTTTATGTTTTAAAAAAAAAGAACATTTAGTTTATATTCCATCTTGGAAGATATCCAAACATATATTTTGGAATCTTTGATTCATAAAATGAGAATATATTAGGAATCTGAGATTCATGAACGATCGCACACATAAAACATGATTCTTCGCTGAAAAGAAAATGATGGTCGTCAAGTCTTCGCAAAGTTATTTTATCTGATGTATTTTTCAATTCCACTGTTTTGATAATAAGATTGTTGGGTATTCGAGGTTGTGGAAGTAACAAGGACGGTAATGTTAGTGATTGAAGTGTTGATGGAAGAAGATCACTGTCAAATAGTTGATCATCTATATCATCATATTCACCAACATCATCAATAACTAACTCTTCTAATGTGTTTGGAAAAGTGTTGACATCAAAGCTATCCAATGAATTAAGTGTTAAAGTTCGAACAGAAGATGGAATATCTTTTAAATTAATTGGAATATCACTTTGAAAAGCTATATAAAGTTTTTCAATACCATCAGGAAGATCCTTTAATTCATCCATTTGTATATCAGGATTAAGAACATCCATGAAAATATCCAATTCCTTGATCTTCAGTCCATTGAGTGAACCTTGTTTGTATCCAACAATTGATAGATAATCAAGTTGATATTCTGATCGATCTTTGAATAATGAATCGGTTTTTTGTGGATATATAGAACCGATACTTTTTATTGATGGTGGAATTGTAGATAGAAACATAGATTCTCCTCCAATCTGCAAATCTGTTAGTGAACTCGGAAGATAACTTAAATCAACGATATCATCTTTGCCAGAACCTAACAGTGATAATGATTTCAGATTTGAAAGCGATTTGATTAATGGAAGCCATTGAAATGGTACTGACAATGTGTGAAGTGATAAAGGTAGTACTCCTTCCGAGATTGGTACATTTAGATCACCATAGAAATTGAATTCTTCAAGATTTGGAGGTAATGATCCAACTTTTAGAGTATTATTGCCATTGTAAGAAAGAACTTTCAAAGATGATGGTAAAACTCCTGGTTCGATTAGTGTTTTGCGTGACGAACACAAATGTAACTTCTCCAATGTGTTTGGAAGCAAACCTTTTTGAATTGGTTGTTTGTATTTAGAAAAGGAAAAATCTAGATTTTTAAGATTTGGTGGAAGACTACCAGGTAGTAATGGTTCATCAAAATCATATGCGAATGATAGAGATGTTAGATTATCTGGTAATCTATATCTAAGTGTTTGGCAACTTAAATCTGTGACATTGGATCTACATATCATTCTATATAATTCTTCCAGGTCAGAAGATTCAATATCAGTAGATATAACTTGATCGACATTTGGATGAATCTCTTTAATTTGTCTGAGTTTTTCTAAAATAGGAGTAAAAAAAAATAATATAGAATTTTAATGTTTTTGTTAAAAATTAATATTATTTAAACTTTTCATAAAAAAATTACCCATCGTAAATACACTCATTGGAGAATTTTGAATTGTTTTGAAAACAACAATTCTATATTTATTCTTTCTATTGATTGAATCGAGGTATATTGATTCATATGAATTTAAAAACATATTATTTTTAAGTACATCATTCAATATCTTTTTAATATGACTAATATTAAAAGATAGATATCTATGCCTATCAATGAACCATCTTTTACAAACTAATGTAAACACTATTCGATCTGCATTGTCATCTAAATAATTAATAATCTTTGATAATAATAGATGTGATAAGTTGACTAATATATTTCTTTGATTATGGTTATTATTATTATTATTGCTCATCATTTTAATAACAAAGATTGTTTTTTGTTTTGGATATTACTAAACATGTTTAAAAAATATAAAGATTAGAGTGGGAAAAATATTGATACAAAAGAAAATATTTAATCATTTATATGAAAAAGAAATTATTTGTTGTGTGGTTTTGTTTTTTTTTAACTGAATATATATATTTTGGCACAGGTATCATAAAGTGGGGTGGGGTGAGACAAACCAAAACACAATTTTCGATGATTATGTGAAAATCATTGAAAAATAATTAGTAGAAGTAAAAATCACACTTTTAAGTTAAAAGTTAAAGCATAAAAGGTTTTTATCAAATTCAGAATATTGATAAAGAAAAATATTTACTGCAGGTGTTTTATTAGGTTTATATGAGTTAGTTATTCCGATAGTTATTCCCATAGTTTTTACTATAGAAAGTCTCGACTTATTTTCTTTAATATATTGTTTTTTTTATAAATAAAATAAACAAAAGACAAATTTTATTCTTTGTTCCATCTTCGATGATATTCAAAGTATTTTGGAATAATTGATTCATAAAATGAGAATATTTTAGGAATCTGTGATTCACAAATGATCGCTGATAAAAAACTTAATTCCTCACTGAAGAAGAGATAATGTTGATAGTCAAGTCTTCGCAACCATAGTTTATATGAACTATGCTTATATGGTTTTAGAATAAGATTGTTGGGTATTCGAGGTTGTGGAACTCTTAGTGATGGCAGTGTCAACGATTGAATTGATGTAGGAAGAATATCACTATTAATTTTAAATGCTCTATCAAAATCTTCATAATTCTTTATTACCAACTCTTCAAGTTTGTTTGGAAAGAGTAGATTACCAAGAAACGAATTTGTTTCTATTGAACAAATAGTTAACTTTTGAACTGATGACGGAATTAGAGGTAGAGATTGATTTCCATTTAATGAAATATAGAGTTCCTTTATATTCAGACCATTGAGTGATACAGATTTGAATTCTGTTACTGAAAGATAATCAAATTGATATTGTGATCGATCTTTGAATACCGAATCAATATCAAATTCAATGGAATTTAAATCCAAATATTTGATTGATGGTGGCATCTTTGATATTAATCTACCATAGGAAATGTGCAACTCTGTAATTGAACATGGCAGATAACTTAAATCAATTATATTATTGTCATTATATGTTAATGTTAAGGATGTAAGATTTGGGAGTGATTTGATTGATGGAAGCCATGATGAAGGTACTGTCAATTTCCGAAGTGTCAAAGGTAAAACTCCTTTACTTATTGATGGTCTTCCAATGGCACTTATGAAATAATAACTGAATTCTTCAATATTTGGAGGTAGTGATCCAACTTTTGGAAGATGATTATTTTGGTAAGAAAGAGATTTCAAAGAAGGTGGTAATAAACCTGGTTCAAGTGGATGTTGCACTGATCTATTAAGAACCAAAATCTCGATTGTATTTGGGAGAACACCTGCATTAAGTGTGTGTTTGGAAATGGAGGTCTGAAATTTTAGACATTTCAAGTGTGCTGGAAGATAGCCAGGTACCAACGGTTCATTAAACTCTGATGAAAACGATAGAGATCTAATATTCTCTGGTAATTTATATCTTAGTGTTGAACAATGCTCCATTGTAGTGACATTGGACCTAGATATCAATTGATAAATCTCCTCCAAATTTAAAACATCGGAGCCAATTGAAATCGTTTTGACATTTGGAGGTATCTCATTCTTTTGAAGAAGTTGTTCTAAAATAGAGTCGATTCATATAAGTAATGTTATTTTAAACTTATTTCATTAATAACAGCTTAATATACATACCATAGTTGATGCAATATTCTGCATTTTGATGATTATCCTTGAAAATGTAAAGATGATAATCATTCTTTCGATTGATTGAATCGATGTATATTGATTTATATGAATTCAAAAACATATTATTTTTAAGTTTATCATTCAATATCATTCCTATATGATCAGTATTGAAAGATAGATAATTATGGGTGTCATTATACCATCTTTTACAAACTAATGTAAACACTATTCTATCTATATTATCATCTAAATATTTAATAATCTTTGATAACAAAATATGTGATAAATTAACTATTCTATTTCTTTGATTATCGTTATTATTATTGTTCATCATTTTACTTTTTTAAATGATCAGTTTATTTTATTTTTTTCACAAAAAATTAAGTTTGTTTAAAAAACATTATTTGTAATTTTAGATTCATAAAGTGCTAATATATTTGGGATCTTGGATTCTATGATATTCACCAAAATTTTTAATAACCAACGATTCAATGTATTTGGAAAGTTGTTGACATCAATGTTATCCAGTGAAATAAGAATCAATTTTTGGACTGATGATGGAATTTCTATTAAACTAAAAGAAATTGTTTTTTTTTTTTTTTGATAATATTAAAAGAATTATTTGGAAAAAATAGAATTTGTAGAAAAAAAAATGATTTTTTTTGACTTTGATTGTGAAACAACAGATTTTTTGTGAAAATATCAACAGATTGGAAAACAAGATGATTCACAGGCGAAAGGGTTGGGAGCCAGTTTTGTTTTTGTAATTGATCAATTAGAAAAGTTCAAAAAAAAACATAAACATATATTTTTAAAATGTTAAATAATTTAGATAAAATAACAAATAAATAAATAGAGAGAGAGAACAAATAATATTTGTACAAAAACAAAGAAGTCTCTGAATTGAATTGAATTTCAATAGCAATACACTTGTACAAGTAGCAAAGCTTGGATATCTATCTGTCTTGAAATGGATTCACTCCAACTATCCAAAACTAAAGACCTCTGAGAGTTTAATAGATCATGCTGTTTGTTCTGGTAACTTGGAACTTGTAGAATGGATTAATGAGAATCGAAGTGAACCTTGCTCATCGTTGGCAATGGACAATGCAGCACTTTACAATCATCTAAAGCTATTGAAATGGTTACATTTCAATCGAAGTGAAGGATGTTCTGTTGATGCTATGAATTTCGCTTCTCGACATAACCTACAAATGGTGAAATGGCTGCATTTCAATAGGAGTGAAGGATGTACTCTTGACGCTCTCCGTTCAGCAATCATTTTTAATCGAAGCGATATAGTAAAGTTTCTCATTGAGAATCGTAGTGAATGCTACAATGAAGAAGCGGCCAAAGAGATCAAACTAGCTATTTCTCATAGTGATTACGATATCATTCAATACTTTTACCAAAAGTTTAAATATAGTAATTCAGATTTCACATATCACCGAGAGTTGGATGGTACAACCTGTGATCAAAATTCAATCTTCAATATGGATATATCTGAACTATCATTTTGTGATGATGATGAATATTAATATTATTATTATATTATTCTTAATTCTTTTAAATTTAAAATAATTAAAGCTTAATAAAGAAAGTATCATGTAAATTTATTTAAAGATCAACAACAAGAATTAGGTTTAATAAGTAGTACAAAAGAAAAGTTCTTTAATTATATTTCAAGTTTTTTTAAATAAAAAATTAAGTTATTATTTTTGGTTAATTGATTAATAATATAATGTGAATGTATTGTTTATTGTTTGTTGTTGGGTGTTTAATATAATAATATGTTTGTTTTTTGTTTGTTTTAAAATTATGTTATATGTTTAATTGATTTTGTTGTTGGTTTGGTATGTTTGTTTGTTTTTGTTTCTCTAACGTATCAAAGAAATAGAATCATCTCTGAACCACTTGGAAATCTTGGTGAAACCTTCTTTGTAATCAGAGTTCTTTGCAGAGTCTTTAAATAGTTTTTGACAGATGGTCAATGTGAATATCGCTTGGTAGAGATTACAGAGTTGGATGTAGGAACGACCGGCTGGGTTACTCTCCATGTACTTACGATAGACCATGTGTACCTTGATAAACATGTGTCTCTCGATGAAAAAGTCACGCAACGTCTTGACGTCTTTCTCGGTGTGTTTAGCATCGGATACGGCACCCTTCCAGAGCGTGGCACGACGGTTCTCGTATTGCACCAGTGCAAACAGCTTGGTGAGGTAGTGCAGTGAGTTGGTAAGAACCACCGGTCCGGCATTGGTATTAATGATATCGATAAACTGTGCCAGATACTTGTTCTTCTCCAAAAACTCGATGTGTCCAGAGTGCAAACGGATGATCTGGAAGAACAAACGCCAACTGTTTCTATTGAAATCTGGATTTCTTCCGTCTCTGCACGATGCAATCAACAACTTATTATTCAAAGTCTGTTCCTTCTTGAGAATATCAAAGAGTTCCGCTGGCTTCAACAAATGTCTCAATGCAACCAACATATCTATAAACAAATAAATGATCATTTGTAATTTATGAATATTAATAACCAGTGATATTCTTAGGTATATGTCAACGATAACAAATTATACATACAGTTCTTAACTAAAGATTTATCGGATGGTACTTGTGGTTGTGTGACAAATGCCAACAATTCAAACATAAATGTTGGTGATACATGAATCTCTTGTTCGGTTGTACTCTTCTTATTGATCTTGATATTCTCACTCTTCTTTACCATTCCAAATCTTACACTTGTCTTACATAAATGAGCGAATAACTTGGCAAGATTTTCAATATTCTAATTGTTTTAAAAAAAAAAGGATTAGTATTTAAATTAAAATGTATAAATATTTAAATAGTATAGTATAACATACTGAATCAGATTTCTTTGATTTGGTAATAGCATTGTAAATCTGGAAGAATAGTTGTTCGTTCAATAAGAATCTAACGGATGAAGAAGCGTTGGAGTTGATGGTCTCCAATGTAGAGGTACACATTGAGAAGACGAGTTCGCTGAGTAACGATTTCGAACCGGCTTCACAAGCTGACAAAAGATCAGTAATCAAAACATCCTTTTCACTGTACTCGAGATACAAAAAGTCTTTCCAAGCTTCCTCTTGAAGAATTTGGTACAATCTCTTTGCTGCAAACTGTGAATGTAAGAATTTACTATGACATAAATCTCTAATATGAGGTAACAAACTATCTTTAAGTTTAAAGAATGACTATATATAAAATAACAATTAATATTAAACTATTTATAAATTAATAAGAGATAGATAAATGTACACTTACCATAATAGTTTGATCTGGTATTCTCATCAATTGTATCAAAATAAATAAGAAAAAGTGTGATACAGTCGATGACTTTCTTCCTATGGCTTTAAATATTTTAGAGAGCAACTCTTTATCGGTTTGAATCAGTGAAGCAAGTCTGTCAGCTACATCCTAAAAGTTATTCGAATTTGAATAATCAAATAATAATATTAGTATTATTCTTTTTTTTTTTTTTTTTAGCCAATCAAACTAATGATCATGTGATATTTACTTTTTTGGATAAATTGATCATTGAAATTACTGTTTGATTCGATGTGTAGAATTGAACTCTCTCATGAATGATATTTAAATAATAATACATAAAAACGAAGCGAATTACTTCTTGTGTAGAGCCCTTTGCAATTGCAGGAATCAATACTTGATTCAAATGCATTGGATATGGATACAGATCAATTGGAACTGCATCAAAGTATGAAACACCAAGTGCAGCTTTATACAATGAATAAATATCTAAATGGTTTATATATAGATTAGTATTGATAGATGATTGAATTGATTGAATTGATTGATTGATTTACCTTTAGATGCAATAATACCCTCCATTAAAAGTGAACCTTTTTCAGAGGCAAGAGAGAATATGACCAATGAAGATAGTTTAGCGGTTGATAATACATTGTTAACTTTGTCAAAGATTGTTAACATTTCGGGGAAGGTGTTGGTCGAGATAAAGTTGATGAAGTTTTGAATGTATGGATTGCTTGGAGGTGTCGATGATTGGTTACCGGTTCTTGGTGAACCGTTGCTGCCGAGTGAGTTGACCAAGATCGATTGCAGTGTTGGATTGAGATTCTGTCTTGGTGATTCAATGCCACTCGATGTCGAGAGTATCGATACATTGTTGTTTGGTGACAACAAGATTTTGTTGGAGGCAGGCGAGCCGAATGAAAAGGAGCTGAGCGAGCCGGAACGCGATGGAGGTGATCCCAAGAGATGATTGTAATGTGGTGATGTTGGTGTGCCTGGCTGTTTCATTGGCGAAGCTAGAGATTGTTGGTTTGGTGTGTTTGGTGACGAACCTGTCGATTGATTCGACTGGGCACCACCGCCGGTGCTGACCGACAAGTTGTTGGTGCCGCCCATCGATTGGTTGAGCGACACTACAAGTGGTGGCAACTGGCTGCAATACATTCTGTTTGGATCCAAATCAAAGCATTCTTGGAAACGATCCAAATATATTTGTTGAGTGTTTATCAGTGCCAGGATGGTTGTCTGTCCGAATGGCTGTTGGATCATGACAGCCTCGATGTCTTGGCGTTGCGATTGAGGATTGGGATTGGGAGAATTCTCTTTGGCTGTCCACGATTGGTGTGGATCGAATCTGAATGCGTGGACCAAGCGACGATCGTATTGACGTGCAGTCTTTATATATTGTTTCTGCTCTTCGGTGGAGATGCAAACGGTTGGCGAGAATGGGTTGGTCTGAGCGAGTGTCGTGTCGAACATGTTGAGTATATACTGGATGTTCATGTTGGCCGGTAGCAGCTTGGTGTGATCCAGTGGAATCTCCGGTGAGAGATAGTTTAGTTCTACCTTGGTGCCGTCTGCCTCTGAGTTGATGTCAAGACGACGCAACGCCTTGATGGGCAGAGGCGGCAACATAGACTGTTTTCTCTGTAGTGACTCTTTCCAGCCGTTGGCAACGGCGGGCATCAACAAGTGATTCGCCCAGACACCACCTTTATAAATCGATAACGATTGACGATAGATCTTTTGTTTCTTGTTGTACCACTTGTCGACGGTGTCGACCAGTGTCATTCTGGGTTCGCCATTGATTCGCTTCCAAACTTTGTCGACCTGTAATTCGTGATCCTCAAAGAAACGACCACCGCTGCCATAGATTCTGTTGAACTGTTCGCGATACACTGTTATGTATCGATCGTATATGAATTGATCGTCGGATTTGATCTGTAACATTCCGGAGCGGTACTTCCACTGATTCTTGAGTGCGGTGATGGCGTCGCGCTGTGCCTGCTCGTAGAGCTGCATCTGCTTCTGGTGTTTCGAAGACTGCTCTGAGGAGGCAGCGTCGTTTGTGGAGCTGGCCTTCTCTTTCGATGGCAACTGGATCAGTTGTGTCGAGTGTGGAGGCAGCACCGGTGTCTTGACGATCACCTCGATCGCCCAGTTTTTCATAGCAAACTCATACTCTTCGAATGTATTATACAACTCTGGTACTGGCTCCTGAAGAATCAACTGTGAATCCCATGGATCTTTACTCAGTGTCCAACGATCTTCGTCCATATTCAATATGGAGTTACCACGACCCATACGGAAGTCGCCAGACTCGTTGAGACGAGCCATCGATTGTTTGGGTGACAATGAATTGCTACGATTGATTCTGTGATCGAGATAGGTGGAGCTGTTGCTGCGAGAACGTGTTCCGTTGATCATCGAGGTGAGCGATCCGCTTGATGGACTGCCGTCGATCGGACTGCTACCGTCGAGAAGCGCGCTGCCGTCGTATGATCCTGTCGATGTGTCACTGCCGCTTCGAGAACGCGAAGCGCCGTCCTTTGATATATCTTCCTCTGCGTGTTTCAGCAGCTTGTTGTCCAAGAGTGTCGACGGACTGTGACTGTAGCCGTTGGGGTCGTCGGTCTCGCCGTTCTGCGAGGTGATGTCTGACTCTGTGAGTTTGCGCTCGCTCGAATCGAAACTGAGCGAATCATCGTTGCTTGCCTCTGAATTCTTACGAATGAGATCGCGTCCACCGCCAACGACGCGCGGACGACTGTATGTACGACCCATATTCTGTGGCAGTTGAATAACGCCCAGACTCTGCTGCAGTTGAGTGCGCCAATCCATTACGGCCTGTTCATAATCGAAATAGTTGTCATAGCTGTTTGGTTCTGGGAATCCTGTGTATATTTGATCGCCTGGATTGAATGCTGTACTCGATGTTGTTGTGGTTGTCGATGTCGTCGCTGCTGCTGCTGCTGCTGCGCGTTCCTTGCTGGTTGGTGGTACAAAACTTGCTAGACTCGATAACTTTGGTGGTGGAGGTGAAGGTTCGTCGATGCCAATGATCTTTATTGGCACGTAGAACTTATTGTAGAGAGTACCGTCCGCACCTAAAAACACTGGAATCTTTGTATCTTCATCGTCGGGCACGACATGCAACGACGGTGACGAAGTTGCAACCGACATTGAACGTTGACTTCTCGGTGTCGATGGTGGTGATTGAATCTGTGTTAATTCCGGTCCACTATATTCTTCTCCATCTGATGGACAAAGCAGCAATGTTAATTAATCATCATCATCATCATTTTGAAATGATAAAAGATTAAAAGATCTAATCATTCATATGATTGATATAACTTACTTAGAAATCTATATACTTGAGGCTGTGTTGATGTATGTGGTTCGAGGTTGAGCCCGATCACTCTTCTGAAACTCTTTGCCTTTGAGAATGTACCTCTTCTTCCAAGTGCTGACGATCCCTTTGACGATGAAAGATTGGCACTTCCACCACCACTATTGTTATTATTGCTATCTTCTGATGACATCTTTACTTAAACTAATGGTATTATATTGTTTTTGTTTTGTTTTGTTTTTTTTTTTAAAAAAATGTGAAAAAAAAAAAACTTAAAAAAAAAAAATTATTTGTTTCAATATTGAAACTGACTTGGTGAATATTGTGTTATGTTATGATGTGCTTGTGTGTGTTGATTGAGGCAAGTGTTTTGATATCTAGAGATAGTAATAGTAGTAGAAGTAGTAGGTTCAATATTACTATTACTTATGAATAATAATAATAATAACTGATATACTTGTTAAGAATACTATTATTATCTAAAGATCTCTATTAAATATTATGTTTATATTATATATATACTATACAACTACTATCTATCTATTTATATATTTATTATACTACTAATATTACAAAAAATAAATACTAATTTTTAACTTTATTTTTTTTTTTTTTTTGTTGTTGATTTTAACTATATATTAATAAAATATAATAATCGGTTAATCATCTATTTTACTATTATTATTATTATTATTATTATTATCTTTATTGTTTTTTGTTTGTTGTTTTACACTTTCTATTACTATTATTCTTAAATCTTAAATTATAAATCTAAATCTTAATAAATAAAATAAATAAAATGAAATTTAGAAATTAATTAATTAAAATTATTTATTTTATACTATTATTGATGATTTTTGATTTATTTATTTTTGATTTGTTTTGTTTTGATTCTATTACTATTACTATTACTATTATTATTTGTTTATTGGTTGATTGATTGATTGATTGATAATTAATATAATATTATTACACATATGTAAAATAAGGTGATAAAAAATAATTGGCAAAAAAATTGTTTTATTTTTTTCAACTTTGTTTTTTTTTTTTTTGATCGATTTTTTTTTTAATATAATTTTTTTTTTTTTTTTTTTTTTAGATGCTGTGTGTTAATGAAAAAAAGAAATATCTTTGTTATTAAAATTCGATCGAGTGGTTTAATAATATTATTTTTGGATTATTTTTGGGCATAAACATTCATATCTTTTTGATTAAAAGAATCATTTCTATAATTGAATTTTTAAATTAGGTTTTTTGATCTTTTATTTAATCGATTTTAAAAAAATAATAGTGCACTCGATTAATTGATTGATATTTACAAAAAATAAAAAGTTTTTTTTTTTTTTTTTTTTATGTTATTGTTATTATTTGTTAATCTTGAGATTTATACATAATGTCATTTCTAATGAGGAATTTCTGACCTCTTGTGATAGGTGAACTGGTGTGAAGTATTTTGTGTGGGAAAATGACGACTCTTCCTGTTTTGGGCTGGACAGAGGTAATTGTTTTCGTGGTGTAGTTGCTGGCTGCACCGCCACCCAGTGGCTCATTCTGGTCGACTGTCTCTACGAATGAGAGTTCACCACCGTCATACTCTAACGCTTGGTTGTTCAAGAAGAACAGACAGGTGAGGAAACTCTTCTCGCTGTCACTGTGAATGTAGGGTCCGTCCATGTGGGTCGGGAAATTGGCACCCTGATCGTAGCGGATGAATCTGTGACGACGCGACAACCCGGTGAGACTGTGAAGTTGTTGCTTCTGGAGAGACGGCGAAAACGTTGTCATTTCGCGTGGCAGGAAATGCCAGAGACGTGCGGTGAGCGTCGATGCCAGTTGATCGGATGTCCGGATGACTCTGACACCGAGTTTCTTATATTCATCGCCACTGTTGTCTGACCAGCCACGCCAGAGCACCGGTGTCTTTGGAAGTGCAGCTGCCTGTGCTGACTCTTCATGAAACATCTTCTCAACGATCAAACGGCACTCTTCCTCTGACAAGACATTATCAATGATAATACCTCCATCTATATACTCGATTTTCGATTGAACCAATATTGTTGGGTCGAAATAATCATTATTCAATGAGAATTCATTAATCAATGTATTGACACTACTGGCATCTGCTGACATTGTAAACAACTTTTTTTCCTTAAAAAATAAATAAATAATATAAACAATAAATATAAACTAAACTAAACTAAACAAAATGTTTGGTAAAAGTATTATTTATTTTTCAATACAATATAAATGTGAAACTCATTCTTTTAAACTTCTGAATTATATGTATTTTTTAAGCATGTGGTTGAAATTTCTATGGATTGATTCTGTTTTTGGACCAAAATGTTTTTCAAGAACAAAAATGTGATAAAAATTTTCAATGAAGCAAAATTAATTCATCACTTGCTATTTTTTGAATTCATTTATTTTAATTTAGGATCTCTTTATCTAATTAGATCTCTTTAGATAAAAACAAAAAAAAAACTTAATTAATTATATTTGTAGATTAGGAGTAAAAGAATTTCTTTGTTCAAACAATAAAATAAATTTCTTTATTATACTATTATATTCTTTTATTTAAATTCACTCTATTTACTTGAGAATAAATAAAGAATATAACATATTGGGGAAGTAATAAAACATTTATAGAATATTATTTTAAAATCGGTTAAATTGTGTTTTTATCTGTTAAAAGTATAAGAATTATCAGATTTTCAATATCTGAAATCGAATTTGTAAAAATAAAAGCCCATGCATTAATTTTGAGATTTTTTGGATGAAGTCTTCACATATTTTTTTTTTCATCTTGCACCACATCAATCATTTTTTTGTATTGTCTCTCATTAAAAATAAAAAATTTCGAAAATAAAAAAAATAAAATAAAAAATTATTTTTTTTTTCTCAAGCATTCTGTGTGGGGTGGTGACTGACGAGCAAAACTTTTTGATGCTCATTTTAAATATACTTCTACTCTAGTTGTTTTGTTGTTATATTATAAAGGAAAACTAACATGGATACTCAAGGTAGTAGTTTTTTGTTTTTTTTTTAACAAAAAAAATAAATAATAATCAATAATCGTTATAAAGTCAAATGTCAATGTCATTGTGTATTATCTTATTTTTAGTTATTTAGTAGTTATTTTTAATTTTTATCGGTTTTTTTTTTATTTTTGTTATTTCCAGTCTACAAATAATAATAATAGTATATAGCCATTAGTTCAAAAATAATAGTAAATTTAGAATAGATTCATTTCACACAGATTCAAGACAGAGAATTTATAGCTTGGCTTTAAAACTAGCTTTATTTTTAGAATCTAGATTCATTTAGAAATCAACTACCAATCATTGGTTCAATAAATATATCATTGAAAAATAGTTAAATAACAGGAAATATTCAATCAATTAAATTATAATAATAATAATCAATTTTAGAAACAGACACAGCTATTATCAACTTTCAACGACCTAAATCATGATTCGATCTTTAATCACTTTGTTTCATTCACATTGGGTGATTAGTCATCTTGGTTTTTTGATTGTTTCGGTTTTTTTTTATCCCACCCTTTTTTTTTTTTAGCATTATCTATCAAAATTTTACAAATACTCTTCTTTTCTTTTTTTGTTGTGATCAGCAACTTTGCATTGACAAAAATGACAATATGACAACATATAAAATTATTAACAAATTACTAACTTTTTATGTTTCTTTCTTTTAGAATTGGCTTGCATCTACTCTGCTCTTTTGCTCCACGACGATGGTATCGCTATCACTGTAAGTATATTAAAATAGAAATTAGTTTTTTTTTTTTAGTTAGTTTTATTAATCAATCGATTGATCCACCTACCCACTTTATTTTATAATAAATGATAGGCCGAAAAAATCAAGACCGTCCTTGATGCCGCTGATGTCACTTACCAAGCTCACTGGCCAGGTTTGTACGCTCGTATCCTCGCCAAGTCAAACGTAGATGACCTCATCTTCAACTTTGCCGCTGGTGCTGCCGCCGCTGCCCCAGTTGCCGCCGCCGCCGGTGCTGCTGCTCCAGCCGCCGCTGCTGCCAAGAAGGAAGCCCCAAAGAAGGAAGAGAAGAAGGAAGAGTCCGATGACGATATGGGTATGGGTCTCTTTGATTAAAGATCTCGCTCCTGTTTTTCTTTAACTTTTTTTTAAAATAAATTGAAACAAAAACATATAACAACAAAATGATAATTGCATATCATCTTATCTTATCTTTTCTATCAATTGAATTGATCTTTCTTTATTCATTCTAATTTCAATCCGATTATTATTTGATTGTCATTTGGAAATGAAAATTTGTATTAATTAAGAAAAATTGATATTTGAGTAACTCAACTGAATTGATTGGTTAATTGATTGATTCATTTCACACATCAAATTATGACTAAAATAACGAACAAACAACTTGGCACCACCTTGTCAAATTTAAATAAATCAATGTTTTGTTTTTTTTTACTTAAACAAATAATCGAATTGGTTTAGTATTCGTTAAAAAATACATTCTAAATTTTCATTTTTTTTTACGTTTTGTTCTAAATTTTTTTTTTATCTTTTTAAAGCTTTTTTTTTTAAAAAATATTTATATTTATATTTATATTTATATATTTAGTTTGTGAACATTATTTAGTTTATAGTTTATTAATAAACACTACAAATAAGTTATTTATCAAAAGATTAGAGAAGAAAAGAGAAGAGAAGAAAAGAGAAGATCAAATTGATAGAAAACAAAAAAAAAAAAAAGCAAAAACAAAAACAAAAAAAAAAAACAAAAATAGAGAAATTCGAAGTTTGTTCAACCATAGAACAAAACAGCAAAATAGATTAGAACAACATATTAGAATCGTAACATTATTTTATTTTTTGATATCAAATATAGTATTTTTATCGAAAAAGGAAGTGTGTTGTTGACAATGTCAACACAACCAAATTATATAGCCTTTGACAGTAATGTCGTCAGGGGTGGATTAAACAACAATAGTAATAATAATAATAACACTATGAGGAGACAACCACAACAACAACAACAGCAGCAGCAACAACAATATCAAACATCGCAACAACAACAACAACAACAAAAGAGAGTAACACACCACCCTTACTCACGTCCAAATAAAGTAGGTGGAAGTGGTAATAGTAGCAGTAGATCTAATAATGACAGAGACAGAGAAAGAGAAGATGATATTTTAGAGGATGGTAGTGGAAGTGGTAGCGGTGGTTCTAAAGGTAATTCAAGTCTATTCGGTTCAATTACAAAGATGTTGATGAAACCATTGAGTTGGGTATTCCCTGTTGACGATCCAAACTCTGGCGATCTAAAGTCACCACCACAATCACCGAATATCAATCAAGGACAACAACAACAACAACAATCCACCACTGGTAACAGTGAATCGAATGCAATCAACCTCGACAACAATGACATTGACGAAGACAACAACGACGACGACAACAACAACAACAACAATGAAGATAATGAAATTAATACCAGTTTATATCAACCCAACAACAACAACAAATCAAATCAACTAAATTCATTACAATCATCTATTTACAGTCAATCGAGAACCTATAATAATAAAAAACAACAACATCAACAAGTACAACAACCACCATCAAGCTTCAGTATCAACAAATCAAGTAAATCGAATAGTAAAGTACAAACAGCTCAACAATTTGAAAATGACAATAATGTATGTAAAACTATTAATTATTAACTCTATATAAATATTAACTGAAATTTGTTTATATTTTTTCAGGAATATGATAATTCATTACACAATGTAAAAGGAGTTGGAGCATTAAAGATCAATACATCGTCTTTGAAATTCAATGATTTAACTTCAAACTTTTACAAGAATAATATACAGTCAAATGGACCAACATCTTCTTCATCGATCATGAGGAATAACAGCAGCAACAACAACAGCAATAACAAGTTTAATAGTAGTCAATTACCAAATGGTTTAAGTAGTAGAAACGATTATAAATCAAATCTATATCCAGATCTTAAACAATTGTCTCAATCAACAACAACCGGTGCACCATATCTTTCATTATTAAGTTCAATGTCCAATGTTAAAAAACAACAACAACAACAACAACAACAATCATCATCTAAACCAAATTTATCAACTTCAACATTTACACCAACTAAACCAACATTAGGTAAAAGATCAACACCTCCTACAACAACAACCAATAATAATACTACTACTTCTGCAGAGGAGGCTGGACAACTTGCAATCGAGGAGATTGACTCTTTCTATAGAAAGAAGTTACTTTCACACTTTGGTGAGCTCGACAATGATTCGATTGAGTTGAAGAGCAGCGTTCACGAACCACCTCTGAAGAAGCGTAGTGGCGCCATTTCTTCTCACGGACGTGTCTACCCAGCTGTCTCACACCAACAGGTGATCGCACAAACCAGTGAGGCCGCCAAGAGAATTCTCACATTGATCGATAGCTTTTCATCGGGACCTGTTCTCTCCAATGTCAATCCAACCAACCTATTGACATCGACCTCCTCCTCCTCATTCTCATCATCGACCAACACACCATCCTCTTCACTCTCCTCCTCAACCTATTCACTCGCCAAACAAGAACCACTCACCCGACCAAGAATCCCACAGTTTGCATCCAACTTTAAATACAATCCATATGGATTAACTAGAGTTTTGGTAAAGTATATTAAAATTTGTTCCAACTCTTTTTGTTTGTGTTATTAATATTATATAATATTTCAATATTTTTAGGAAAAGAAACCAAAGAGTCAGAAAGAACAAAATGAAATTCCGGTTAGTTCCATTCAGTACTCAGCAGTTTCACACTATAAGAAGCCAGCTCCATCATCAAAGGTATCGTTTGAATCGTCGATTTCCGCACCAATCTCACCACCAAAGCCATACACAGAGTCAACTGCTTCGACAGGTATCAGGCTTGGTGGATTAGCTCCAAAGCCATCTACAACTACCACCGTTGCCTCTGCTACCATTGGAACAACGGCTTCAAGTTTATCGTCGGCTACCACCACCACCAGTTCTACTGCCACTACTCAACCACCACTTCCATCTGCTTTGAAGGTAACCAACAACACTAAGACTAGTTCATCGCTCTTTGATACCGGTGCCAATAGTATCAGCACAGCATCGTCTGCCACTAGCAGCGGTCTGAACGGTGCAGCCACTACCAGCCTGTTTAGTAATCTCAGTAAGAGGGATACTGTCGCCAGCTCGTCGGGTCCAGAGAGAAAATCTGTAAAGTTTGCTTCGTCCGATCCATACGGCAGTGACGAGAGATCCAAGAAGAGAACCAAGGAGGAGGAGCCAGAGGTTGATTTCCATGCACAGAAACTTGAAAGCATCGCACCACCAAAGCTAGGCGGTGATATTTCCTTTGGAACCACTGATTTTGGTAAGACTGCCAAGTTACCAACCCTCTCTGCCACACCAGCCAGCACCACCACCACCACCACTACAATTGCACCGGCCACTTCCTCGTTATTCTCCACCGCCAGCACCGCTCTCGACACCAAGAAGCCAGCATCCACTATTTCATTTGGAGAAACAACCACTGCCAAGCCACTTCAAAATCTATTTGGTACCACCATCACTGCTGAGAAAGAGAAACCATTGACATCGACTTCATTGTTTGGTAATCTAAACAACAAGGAAAGTGAAAAGGAAATAAAGAAAGATAAAGAAGAGGAAAAAGAAGAGAAAGTACAAGAGTTACCAAAGAGTTCCTCACTTTTTGGTGGACTATCGGCTGCCGGCTCTGCACCCTCCGCTCTACCCAATCTATTTGGTATCATGCCTGTTTCAACTTCAACACCGTCAACCTTAACGTCAACTCTATCGTCAACCTCAACTTCAACCTTATCCTCAACAACACCATCATCGCTCTTCTCAGGCAAAACAACTGCTCCAAAGACATCATCCCTGTCTGTACTTGCCAATATAGATGCTACCACTCCTTCCACATCCATTTTCGGAAACAACAAGATATTTTCCAGTGAGAGCAACGGTAAGAATGATGAGGGCGTAGGCGACTCTGACGAGGAAGAAGAAGACGATGGATTCCAAGAGGAAGAAGGATTCTATGTACCATCGGACTCTGATGAAGAAGAAGAACCAGATGAACCAATCAAACCATTGTTGTTTGGAAACATCGATAAAGATGCTAAACCAATGTTGTTTGGAAACCTTGGTAACGATTCTATACTGTCTGCCAAACCAACGTTGTTTGGTAATCCATCGTCTGGTCAATCACTCTTTGACTTTGGAAAGAAACCAGACGCGTCGACACCGGCCACACAATCACTCTTTGGATTCTCATCGACACCAATCACCGCAGACAAAGAGAAAGAGAAAGACAGTGGTCCGACATCATCCATTTTCGCTGCCAACAAGCCATCATCGACTGACTCCACCACCTCATTGTTTGGAGGTGCAAAAATGCCAGCCTCTAGCTCTACCAGCTCATCATTGTTTGGAGGACTTAGCACACCAGCTGCAACTACCACCGCTGACAAGCCAGTAGCATCAACCTCAATCTTTGGTTCAGCAAATGGTGCAAGTACAACCACCGCTGACAAACCAAGCACCACATCATTGTTTGGAGGACTCACCTCAGCTGCGACAACTTCCACTACCTCTGACAAGCCAGCAACAGCATCCACTTCATTGTTTGGTGGACTCACTTCAGCTGCAACAACTTCCACTACCTCTGACAAGCCAGCAACAGCATCCACTTCATTGTTTGGACTTAACTCCACCACTCCTGCCTCTGAAAAAATTACTATAGGAGCAGCCACAACCACCTCAACTCCACCAACTTCTCTCTTTGGAGGTGGAGCTTTAACCTCAATAGCCGCATCCTCAGATAAACCAGCATCGTCGACCTCAACCTCATTGTTTGGTGGAAATGCATTGTCATCCATCGCCACCTCCTCAAGCTCAGACAAGCTCATTAACTTTGGTTCGACAACAACAACATCTACTGACAAACCAGCAGCTACTTCAACTTCATTGTTTGGAGGTGGAGATTCAACCAAGTCAGGTGGCCTATTCGGTTTATCTACTTCTCCAACTCTTGGATCAGCCACCACCACCAGTTCATCATCCAGCTCAAGTTCATCACTCTTTGGTGGTGCAACCCTTAGTAGCACACCAGCTGCAACAACAACAACAACAACAGATAAACCATCACTGTTTGGCAACTCAACATTTGGAACAACATCTGCATCGACTACCTCCAGCTCAGCAACAACAGACAAGCCATCGACTTCTCCACTGTTTGGTTCATCACTCACCACAACCTCAACCACCTCAAGCTCATTATTTGGTGGATCAAATCCAGCAGATAAACCAGCCGCCACTTCAACATCACCAATCTTTGGTGGAAGCTCAGCTGCTCCATCGTTTGGAGGAGGTGCCAGCACTTTTTCCGCACCATCCGCCACTTCGACTTCACTGTTTGGTGGATCATCGACTTTAGCCACCGACAAACCAGCTGTTTCAACCCCTCCACTCTTTGGTGGAACTGCAACTCCAACTCCATCCACAGGTCTATCGTTGTTTGGTAATGCCACCACCAATCCATTCACCTCCGCCAGCACATCCTCCACACCATTCGGTGCATCCTCTGCTTCAGGCACCTCCACACCACCCATTTCATTCAGTGGACCATCAACCTCGTCAACTCCATTCGGAGCAGCAGCAAGCACCACCACCGCCTCACCATTTGGAACCCAATCATCTGTAACATCACCAGCCCCATTCGGTGCAACACAATCAACTGCCTCGCCAACTCCATTCGGCGCATCAACCACCACCACCGCCTCACCATTTGGAAACTCTGCCGCCAACTCCAACCCATTCGCAATTTCATCGACTTCATCCGCATCAACATCAACACAATCACCATTTGCATTTGGTGGATCGAATACATCACAAACACCAGCCGCTCCCGCTCCATCTGCCAACCCATTCGCAAGTTCATCGATCGCTACAACTGCACCATCCACCGCCAATCCATTCGCAAGCTCCTCACTCCTTTCACAACCATCTCAATCTTCTTCTTCCTCTTTGTCTTCCTCATCCAACCTCTTTACATTTGGAGGTGGTGGTGGAAGTGGAGGTGGTGATATGGGTGCATCAAACACAGCGGCTGCTTCAAGTGGCTTCTCCTCATTCGCCAACAACAACAACAACACTGCCAACAATAGCTCACCATTCGGAACATCATCATCCAACCCCTCACCATTTGCATCGGCACCATTTGGAAGCAGTACACCAGCCTCAACCGCTTCACCATTTGGACCAAACATGTTTAGCAGCGGTGCCCCATCAACACCTGCACCCTCATCATTCGGAGGCAGCAACCCACCAGCATTTGGTGCAACTCCAAATATGTTCTCATCAACACCGGCACCAGCTCCATCTGCTGGCTTTAACCAATTCCCATCGATGGGCTTCGACAGTGGTGGCAACTCGTTTGGTGGTTTCCCTCCAGCTTCGTCAGGTGGATTTGCATTGGGTAAGAAACCATCTGCACCAACAAGAAAAAATCAGAGTAAAAACAAACCAAATTAATATATAATAATAATAATAATAATAATAATAATAATAAAACCGATTTTAAATAAATAATAATAATGTATTTTATTTTTATTACGACAATAATCAATCATTTTTCGAAATCTTTGGTTGATCCATCAACTTTTGAGATTAATGTTGTTAATATCATATCTTTCTATGCAGATAAATAATCTTAATCAGAAACTCTATTCAGGTGTACCTTGAACAAGAAGTGCTTCGAATCTAAAAGATTGAAAATTTGAGAAACAAAATTTGTTTATTATGATCATTTTCATTGTCACACGAGAAAGGATTAATAAAATTTTATTTTTTTTTCAAATAATTCTTGCCAGATTGTTTGATGGATTATCTAATCAAACCAAAAATCAATCAAAATCATTAGTTAAAATATCTTTTTCATTTTTTTTAGAAATTTTGTTTTTAAAAAATAAATTTGAAAAAGAAAATAAAAAAACTTTACCGTTAAAATTCTAGATTCAAAAATGATAGTATCCCACTGCTTCTTGACCTTTAAGCCAATTTTTTTTTCCTTTTAAAAAATCAAAAAATAAACCCCTACATCTATACCACCAGTAGCTCACAACGACCATAGAAATTGAGTCGACTTATCCACTCTTTATATAGAAAAAAAAAAAAAAAAACATAACACAACACAAATATAAAAATATTTATTTTATTATTGTAACATTAGTATTTATTTATTACTTTTTTTTTAAAAACAACTTATATAAGTTTAGATATACTGATTTTAGTAAGTATAAAAATAATAATATCATATTGTGTGTTGTGAATAGAATCAAAAACCATAATAATTCATGAACAAGAAAAAAGAAAAAGAATAAATAAATAAGTAAAGAATTAGGATTTAAAAACAAAATAAAATAATCAAGGATTTTTGCTTGGTTAATAATATTATGAACAGGTTATTAGATATTCGTATCGACAGTTAGAATATATAAATAAAATTTTGTTGTTGAGATGCAATTACTTGTTTACAACAATGTCGATTCTATAGGTGTTATTCAGGAGCAACAAAAATAAAAACAAAACCCAATAAATATAAACAAAACTGGAGCACAGCACCAACTTAAATAATAATATAATATCCATCCTTTGTTTTCTTTTCTTAAGAATTTTTGTTGTTTCAAATGGAATAGTATAGTAATGTTGGTTCTCTATTCTATTCTATTATGTTCTATTATCTGATTATTACACCACATGTTTTCTTTGTTTCCACACAACACACATGAACACACACAATATATAAAAATAAAACTTTACATCAAAAAAAAAAAACACACACACACAACTCATTAACCACAACAACAAAAATACACCAATACAGTAACACCAATACAATAGGAGTGTTGATTGTTTATTTTATTATTGTGTGTTGTATTTAAATCTAACATTATAGTTTTATTTTTATTTATTTTGTTGTTTTTATAAATCATAATAATTAAAACCAAATTTATCCACCTAACAATACTAGCCAGTATTCAAAACTTTTGTTTGTTTTTTGGAGTTTTTTTGTTTATTTGTTTTTTTTTTTTTTTTAATTTATTTATTATTAAAAATTTGAATAATTAATTTATTAACTGTTATATTTTAGTATACAGAAAAATCAGAAAAATATAGTCATCATTAAATATTAGTACAATTGTTATTATACAGCATTGTTTTGTTTGATTGTTTATAACATAACAAGAATAGAATAGAATAGGATAAGATAAGATAAGATAGCTATAGCTTTTAGGTCATCATCCATTTAACTAGCAACAAGCATAAAAAAAATAAAATAGTAGAAACAAATCTAACAATACAAAATAGATTAGATAGATTAGATATACAGACAGACCGATAGATAGATAGATAGATAGAAAAATGGATGGATATAATAATAGTAATATCCATGGTATCAATCAGCCTATGATGGATATGTCAAATATGGAATATATGACAAATTTGGTTGCTCAACAACAACAACAACAACAGCAACAACAACAGCAGCAGCAACAACAACAACAACAACCAAACTTACCATCTTTGTTAATCCCACCAAATACTCTGAGCAATTCTATGAATACTTTCAACTCGATCATCGATGATGGAAGCACAAAGAAGAGAAAAGTAAAGAATGAAGACGGAACCTACTCGGAGCTCGGAACATCACCAGGAAACATCCAGAGTGGTGGATCATATATGGATACATTCCAGCAGCTACAACAACACCAACAACAACTCAACAGTTTTCAGAATCAATATAGCAGTGTAACATCGCCACAATCCAACAACACACCATCACCCTCAACCTCTGGCACCTTCCAACTGCCTCAGTCCTCGCTCATGTCCTCCTCCCTCTATCCAATCCCATCGATCTCCATCACCACTACATCGTCGACACCTGGCGGCGGTAACATGGGTGGCTTGTCGCCACGCGGCAACGTGTCACCATCGCACTCACCTTCGCACTCGCCACTCGCTTCACCACATCACTCACCCGTTCACTCACCACTTCTCCACTCCGACAACTATCTCTCGCTCAACGAAAACGAGAACTCCGACCCACTCACACCACTCCTCGGATTCGGTGACCGTGATCCACCTTTCCAATGGACACACTACCAGCAAGACACCTGGTATACCACGCTCAACACCAACGGCGAGGAGATGCCAGTTCCACAACTACAGATCATTGCTTCCAAGGGATTCTCCTATGTCAATAACTCGTGGGTCTACTGCAGAAGAAATCACTTCCAACTGGACATCACCGCATCCTATCCCAAGCACTACGAAGGACAACTCTCCTCGTCGGCATCGAATGTCGATCCCACCCAAACTCCATCGTATTTGCTCATCGATGGCGCCAAGACACCCATCAATGGTCTCACTCTCACTATCAAGGGTATCAAGAATCGCATGGAACCAACGCAACCAGAGTTGGAAGTAGAGTTGTTCCAAACCAATTCGAAGCGTGAGAAACAAGGAGAGCACGCACCCAAGCCAGTTGCCATTCAATTCGGTTCGCTGGTGTCAATACAGCGACTTCACTTTAGAAAGGCGACACTCAACAACGCCCGACGTAATGGCCAGCCCAATCCACACCAGGAGTACAATCAACTGGTGGTTTCACTCTGGGGTCGTTGCATGGCACAGGAATACTGTATCGTCTCTTACATCTCGCCACCACTCATTGTGAGAACCGCCATTAGCTCGCCATCCGTCTCGCCAGCGGCCACCGATCTCAGTCCACAACCACACACACCCGAACCAAACCATCCTGCCTCGCCATTCAACTCATTCGGAACCAACCTAAACACCTTCCCCGATTTCTCGTCGATGAGACTTCAATCGCCTGGCCACTCGCCACGTCCCATGCTGCAGCTTAGCAACAACCTCATTCCAAACGCCAGCACTCAAGTCAACAACAACAATATACCGGCCAACTTTCCATCGAAACTTCAATCCGCCGGTGGCTGTGAATGGACCAAAGGTGATGTCGACAAAACAATCGTCTACAACGGTAAGGTCGGTATCAATGTGGAGAACCCCACCTTTGAACTCTCGGTCCAAGGTACCATATACGCTTCGGAGGGTGTATACCATCCCTCTGATCTCAGAATTAAATACGATGTAAAGCATGTCGACACCAAAAATAATCTAGACAATGTAAATAGAATGAAAATCTATGATTATAAACTACATCCAGAGTGGGTTTATATGAACGGAATGGATCCATATGAGAATGCTGATAGAGGTGTCATTGCACAAGAACTATATGTAAGTACTACTTAAAATTAATGACAACAAAACTTTCATACTGATTTAGTTTGGTTTGTATTTGTCTTTAGGAAATATTGCCTCGGTCTGTAAAGACAATTGGAAATAGAGTTATTGGTGGACAAGAAATTGAAAATCTTATGGTTATTAAGAATCAATCATTGATATTTGAAAATATTGGTGCCACACAAGAGTTATCGAAACAAGTTGAAAATATAAACAAAAAGATGGAATCATACGAATCTAGATTGCAATCTTTAGAGCGATCAAGGAGTAAGTTGTTTACACAAAAACATTGTTATTCTTTTTCTTCAAAAATATTAACACTTATTTTTTATAACGTTTCTCCAGAAAAATATATAATCATTATTATCCTTTTATCTATATTTTTTGTTCTATTTTCATTATTCGTAGTTCCATCAAGACGAGGACATAAACATTAACAGTTTAGCTTTTAAAAAGAAGAAAGAATAGAAAATCAACAAAAACAAAACAATAACAAAAACTAAAACACACAACTCCGTTCAACAAATCAATCAAACATAACAATCATGATTCTAAATGTTGTTATCTTTCAACCTAATATTTCAACTCTACCACTACTACTCCATCCAATCCTCCCTTAATTCTCACAACCCAATCATATATAAAAGTTTACCTGTATAAATTTGTTATTATTAAGTGGTAGCTTTTAAAATCTTTAATATTCTCATAATAAAATTTAATTTATCAACAATATACTCTTGAATCTTGAATCTTGATTCCTAATTAATAACCTTCAATATCAATTGATTTGATTACTTTATTATTATTATTATTATTATATATTTATGACGATGGTTATATACATTATTATTTTTTATTATCGATACTGTTTGATTTATTTGCCTCTTTCCATTTCTCTCTTTCAATATCTTTTAGTACTGCTTGTCTCATTTTCTAATCATATGATAGTAATAGTAGTAGTAGTAGAGTTGTTAGGTGTCTATTCGATCGATCACGATTTCATTGATATATGATAAATAAACTTAACTTACGGATCTAGCGTCATTTTGATCATTATGAATAAATACAATGAGTGCACCAACACCTGCAACTGTACACAGTAGTCCTATCTGTGCTTTACTAACCATTATAAATAGTTATAAGATTAGAGAATAAAAAAAAAAAGCAAAACAATCAAATAAAAATTACCAAATCGATTGTTTACATCATGATTATGATCAAACAATTTTTGTTTTTTTACAAAGTTTATTTTTTGGTTTATAATCGATGATCATTTTGTGTTAAAGATGTTAAAGTTATTTCAAAGTTTTATAGGAAGATGGAGTTTTCATAGAGATATATCACATTTTGCACAGACAAATCAAACATTTGTTAATCCATTCCTCTCATCAACAACAGTCACTCCAACATCATGTAATATATCATCTCAGTTTCAAAACTCGGGCAGTAGCAGTAGTAATAATCTTCTCATGAATAATAGTTTATTAGAAGAAAAGATGACTGTCGATGGATTTGCAACATTTACACAGGATTCAGTAGATTCTCAATCATCATCATCAAAAACAACAACAACAACAACACCATCATCAACTACATCAACGACAATAGACGATGATAAAATAGTTCAACCATTACGATATGAAGAGAAAGGATTACTATTTAAAGAGGATGGTACAAGTTGTCCTGTCACACAAAGATATATTTATTGTTACGAGCATGAGAAGATCAATGTCTATTTCGATGGAAATCCACCAACACGGTTGTTACACTCTTTGGATTTCGTTAATTCTGCGCTTGCCACAGGACACCATTGGTGTCCACCCGACAACTACGATGCTACCTATGAATTTGTATCTTCATCGGAATTCAAACTTACATACTGCGTACAAGGTCCAAAGAAGAATTACAGAATGATTACCACTTTTAAAAGAGCAGCAACTACAGATTAAATTTTAGTTTCAAAAAAAAAAAAACGACGAAATAAAAATAAAGTAAAGTAAATATATTTGGTTTGTACATATAAATGCAATATTATACATATAATAATAGTTTTTTTTTATTTATTTTTCATTGTTAACAAAAAATCGGTCAACGTTGCACTTCGATAAAGAAGTTACAAACATAATCAACAAATACCAATTGGTATTAATTTAATTAACCAAGTATTATTAACTATCCTTAGAATCATCATCATCATCCTTTTTTTTTTTTGTTTTCCACAAATAATAAAATTTATTGGAATGATTTGTTCAAAGATTTGTTATATTAATATAACATTAACCAACCTTTGTTTGACGATTTTTCTCAAAAAAAAAGTGACATTTTGCACATAAAAGGAGTGTTTTTTTTGATGGATTCTCCGAATGGTTTTTCAGAATTAGAAAAAATAACAAAATATTTATTTACTATTATTTTTTTTAAAGTACAAAGTTAGCTATTTAAGACTTTGGAAAACAGACTTTCAGATCATCAAACAAATCAATCAACAATTAAAATATTTTAAAAATGTCAAAATTAATTATAATATTATTTGCTTTAATATTTATCACTACTTCAAATGCTTGGATTAGAGGAGGAATCAGTGGTGGACTGTTAAATGTAGTGTATTCAAGTTTCTATGATATCAATTCAATGTCAATCAGTGAGTTGCACTCACGAAGTGGTTGGACACCAGCTGATAATGACAATTATCCAACTGTAGTTGCTGGTTCCGATGATATTAAGCATTTCCATGGTATCGGTATTAGAATTCCCTACAATTACGATATGCTAAATGCATCGAACAATCCAAACTCTGGATATGTTACTAAAATGAAGATCGAATATTCATTGAATGGCATTCATTACAAAGACTATGGAGTCGTCGAAACCGGTCTTAATCATACTACTTGGAGCTATTTCCAAATTGTTTATCTCTTCAAATACAGTTACAATATTTATGGAAGAAGTATTAAAATCGAACCAGTTGAATGGGTTGGCAATAAACCATCGATGATCATGGAGGTAATATATTACCCTATTAAATTGACTCAAACTGGAACCGTTCGTTCACTGGATCCAATCTTTTGGCAGGCAGCTCCCAACGGTGTTGTCAGAGAGTTCAAAAAGAAGGTGTACTTTGAAACTCCTTTCGTCGCACCACCCAAAGTTGCTATTTCAATAAATACACTTTCAAGCAGTAAAGAATCATCGACCATTATAAGTGTTGCCGCTCAAAACGTTACCAGATCCGATTTCATTGCAGTATTTGGAACATGGGGTGACGCTGTTTTCTGGGATGTCATTTCGACCTATGTCGCAACTATGGATGAACAATTATATTATCCTGAGCAACTTCCAAATTCTTGATGTTTGTAAAGAAACAGTCTCTAATCAATCAAGTTTACCAATTAAACAAACCTATTATTTTTAATAAAATAAACAAATATTAATTAATTTTCTTAATCTTGTAATTATTTTATTTATTAAATAATAACTTTTTAACATAATTTATTCTAGTGGTTCTTAAGTTATCTTTCCTAGTTTTTAGATTCAGTAGAAATCATATTAAATTTGAGTTACAGGATATTTCTTGTGATAAATTTGAAATCTCAACACAAATTTGCTTTAACTTAAGAAATAGAGAGTAGGGTTGATTTTGAATATGTCTTTGTAATGTGAGATTTTGTTTGAGGTAAAAACAAATATCGCAACCTTAAAATTTTGGTAACAAAAAAAAAAATAGTAAATCATAATTTTTGAAGATATTTTTTGAATCGATCAAAAATAGCTTTACAAACGTTTTTCATCATTGATTGGATTTCAAAAAGTACATATTTTTTATAAAAATAATAATATGAAGATAGTAGATATATTAGTTGTTTGTTTTTTTATTTTATCAATATATTCGACAATTGTTGACAGTCAACTTCCTCTCAATTCTGATGATTTAGTTTCCATTCGTTGGATCGCTCAACAAGTAAGATTAAAAACATTATTTTTCTTTAAAGATTCACTTCTTCTTACTTTGTTTAATAGTTTTCAACACCTTGGGATATGAATGCAACTGATTGTAATAGTATTCAAAAATCAATAAACAAACCAAGAAATTTAGGTTTTATTTGTATCAACGACACTCTGAATACAAAACAATATGTTTCAACTTTGTAAGACATTATTTAATTTATTAAATTAATTGAAATCTAATATTAATTTAAATTGATTAAAATAGAGATATAAATATAGACTACACTGCTGTAGACAATGGTTTTCCAAATTCTTCGATTACTCAATTGATTTTCCCAAAGATCTCCGGAATAAATATTATTCAAAAGAAATTATTAAAAAATCCTTCACTCAACATTTTGAAACTGTTGGATCATTCAGATTATTCAAATCTATCTATTAATTCTATAAGGTAATTATCATCTAAATAATAGAAAATCTATTAAAGAGTTGGACTAACCCAACTAGCTTGGCTTATTAGTTTTGATAGTATGAATATAACTTTCCCAAATAATTTTCCTAATTTTATTCAAATTTATTCATTGTAAGTATTAATTCTGTTCATTTATCAGAAACGTTAATTGATTTTTTTAAATATAGTGCTCTATTGAGATGTAATATTTCCAATGATGTCCCAAATAAAGTGTTGATCTCACCAACAAATTTCATATATCTCACAACAACAAATCCTCCCCTTGTAGTGGATTTAAAAGTAACTAAAAACTACACGTTAAGAAATCTGTTTGCTGATTTCACAACTTATAGTACCTACACCTTTGATGAAAGTGTCTTTCCAAGTTTAGTCTCCATGTATGTAAATAAAAATCATCAATTTATTAATATACTAACATCCAAGAACAGAGGTTTATCTACAATCTATAGAAATGCGGTCTTTTATCTAAAGACAAGAGTTTTAACAGAATTGTAAGTAAGTATTTGGTTTTTCTTTTGAACAAAGATCTTAATATAAAATAATTTAGTGGAATTTTTGATCCTATACGCAATGGAACAGTATATATAGACAGTACTTGTACATCATTACAACAACTGTAAGTTTAATTTTCTTTTTGGTTGAACATGTGTATTGATATCCAAATAAATCGATTGCTATTACTCTAGATCAATTACAAATCAAACAGTATATCCATTAGATTTATCAGCGCTTCCAGTGTCATCGTTTACCACTAGTAATAATAATCAACTTTTTATTTTCAAAAAGCAATTAGTATCATTTACGTAAGTTATATCAAAATGAATAATATTATTACAAAGTGCTCTACTAAACATTAAAATAGACGAAAACTTTACAATGGACCTTTCCCAGATGAATCCATGTTTTCCACTGCTTCTGTCCCTATGTAAGTAATTTAAAAATTCTTACAATTTCAACATATTGTTAACAAAAAACAAAATTTAGAAATATAAGAGTAGAAGGAAATATTATACCCGCAACAACACTTCCATTATACAATAATCTTACAAATCTGGTAAGCATATTGGTTAGCTCAAGTAGTGTCTATGGGCCTGTTCCAGAGAGATATTGCCAATTGACCGTCGTGGATTTATCTGGTACAAATATTAGTTCAATTCCAGATTGCTTTAAATGTTATTGGGATAAATTTAAAGGTAGAATGCCTACTTATCTAGGTGCACCGCCACTGGATTTCAAATGCAGTAGGTTGAAATGAAATAAGATATTATAATTGGAATCTATATTAATTATTTTTTAGATATATTTTTGGAAAGGAATGTTTTTCATTATCAACCATCAATCACAATAAGGTAATTTAGTTAAAATATTCAATTTAATTTAGTATTTTATTCTAAAACATATGTATATTATAGAGGAAAAAACTTAGGATATACTTCGGAACAGCCAAGTCTTTTTACTATTCAAGTTCCAAATGAAATGATAGTGTATGTTTAAACGATAAAAATTTAAAATTATTTATTTAACAACTAATTATTATTATTTAAGATTTACTCCCACAAGCCCAATTGGAACATTTAATCTTATTTTCAAAACATATCAAGGAAGTCAAACTATACCTATATCAATAATTACTGGTAACTAAAAGAAATAGATTTAATATCCAAATCTTTATATATTTTAAATATTTATTAATTTAATTACAATAGGAAATTATATTAAAAATATCTCTTATATACAGCTTCCAAATAGTTTAACAATAATATTGAGTGGTTTATTTAACACTTCCTCAAATATTAAAGTTATCCTTGATTCTTATAATTATCAGGTATTGGGACTTAATGAAGAATCAATAGAAATGGCATACGATCATGTGTTTGATGTCGATAAAATATTGAATATTCGATTCGATTCTACATCAGATGTTTTTAATCTAACTTTAGATTATAAAAAAGGTACCTTTTCTGATTTACAATAATGAAAAAGAATGATTACTCATTTTATTTTTTAAAACAGTGTATCCATTGATATCAGCCATTTCAAATATTAAAAGTGAAGGAGGAGTCATCAGTCTATTTGGCTATTTTGGAGACAATGGACAAAATAATATTTCTGTATTGATAAACAACAATTCAAGTTGCACTGCTATATCTCAATCAAATTCCACTATTGTTTGCAATGCTGATAAATTACCTGTTGGTATATTACCCATCATTCTAAAAGTTGATGGATATTCTTTTTCTACAAATATTAAAGTTGGTCAGTATAGTAAATATAAAGATAAAAAGATAAATAGCTAATTTAATTTAAATGCTTTACAACAGATCCAGAAGAAGTATCGGTTGATTGTGGTAGTTCTAAACCATTATGTAATGGAAATGGTGATTGTAAGGCAACCGGTGTTTGTCAATGTAATTCTGGATTCAATGGATATTATTGTGAAAATAGTAAATATATATTTAAAAAAAACTAGATAGTCTTCTAATATGCTAATTCGATTCAATTTTTAAAGAAATATTTGAAGGAGGTGTTATTGGTGAAAATTTAACAACTCCTACACCAACATTTAGAGCCGATGGTCAAGAATTTACATTCAATATGTTAGCAGTCGAAGAATTAGATTCATCAAGAAAAGTTGTAAAATCGATTCCCACAAACAATTGGAATTTCACCACAACCAAAACAACAACTACAACCATTTCACAATATAGATTGATACATTCGTCGATAGAAATCATCGAAGCAACAATTCAATACTCATCAGAACCAATGAATATAGAATTTGCAGGAATGTCTTATGTTCTTCCACCATATTCAATTAAACTCTCAGTATCAATCGAAGGGTGGACCTATCAATCGCTTCTTAGCACTTTAAGAGTAGTATTTTCAACAGCATTCGAACAACAACAAGAGTGTGGTGGCGAAAAAAATACAATTTCAACAAATCAAATCGATAAATCACTCAATTATCTCAAGATTGTAAAGAATGGAGTATCATTTTACGGTAAATTTTATGATGTCTCACTTTCTGATGGACAACCAACTTATTCGTTTGTAGAGATTGTCAATGGTGAAGCTAACACTTCAGATATTTCAATTGGAATCAATCTAAGTCAATGTCAGAGGTGTTTAATAGATCCAGATTTCTCATTGTTGGTCGCCATTCAAGACAAATGTGAAGAGAAGAGCAAAACATGGATCATTATAACTATTGTGGTTGTAGTTGGAGTTTTTGTTGCAGCACTGCTAGTGGTTGGTGCAATCTATATCAAAAAGCACAAATCTAGTATTAAAGTAAAGTTTGAAATTATGCTTGAGAGGTTTGAAAAAAATAAATAAAAAACAATTTCCTTTTGTTAATGCATTACTAAATTTAAAATAAATATAATAAATATCTATATCATCAATCAAATTTTTTTAAGATGGCTCAAAAGATGGTTTTTGACAAGTTAACTGAAGTTTTTCATTTTTGTGTGGGAAAAAAAAACTTTTTAAAAAAAAGTTCTGTGCATTTTCTTTTTTTTTTTTTTATATTTACCTTTTCAAATATATAAATATTATAAAAATGAGCTTACAAGTTGAACCTAGTAAACATACTTCTGAAAGCATTGAAGATCTTATGAAATTGATTAAAGAAAGAATAATCAGTGCTCTTCCGAAATGTTTATTTTGTGATCATCAAATGGATCCACTCGGTGAAATTGATCATTTGAATAGGTGTGTAAACGCTTCTCGAAATGTATTTTCAAATTTTAGCAATGAATTTAAGTCAAAGCTAGACGAGTGTTATAAGCAAATCCAGGATAAAGATCAACAGTTACTTGATAAAGATCAACAGCTGCATGATAAAGATCAACAAATAGCTCGCCTCCTACAACTATTAAACAGCAATCAAAATCAATATTTTCATAACAATTAACAGTTTCAGCTGCAACTCAATCGACATCTTCAGCCACAACTTCAACAACCTCAACCACAACTACAACTTCAACACCCAAATCAAATCAATCAAAATCCGATCTGAAACAAAGAAGAAATGAACAGGATAATATAAAGAAAACCTTAGACAACTATGCAAATTCAAGGTTAAAGTGTTTTAATAGCGCTCCAATTAGAGATGTGATAACCGGAAATATAGTTCAAGGTGGAAACGCAGTTTGTCAATCACCAGACGCCACTCTAATGCTCAAGGTTTTAGTGTCCATTGGCGATGAAAAGATAGTTTATTGCCGGGCAGCTCATTGTCACAAGGAAGAGTCCATTAATTTCCTCAAGAAATCATATCCTGTCTTGGAACAGAATGTCCCGATTACTCTCGGTGAGACGAATAGAATATGCCAAGGTTGCAATAGGAAGCAAACATCCAACTGTTAAAAATAAACCACTGACCATACCATATTTGTAATGTAAAGTAATTTTAAGATAAAAATAAAATCAAACAAGAAAAGCTGTATATGAAGTAGAGGAAGATGAAAATGAAACTGCTAAAGGAAAGAGAGTATACAATAAAAAAAGGTAAAAAAAAAATGATTCAAATGTTTTATAATGTGTCTAATTTAATATATTTTAATAAAATCAGATAGTAATTTTCTTACTAATTTTCTTACTTTTTTTTTAGAAATTTTTAATTTTTAATTTTTACTCGCTATTTACAAATGATCAGTAATACAAATAAAATAGTTAATTTACCTCATATAATATTATCAAAGATTGTCGAGAATTTAAATGACAATATAGATAGAATATTTGTAACATTAGTTTGTAAAAAATGGTATGATGAAAGATCTAAATATCTATCTTTTAATATCAAAAATTTCAACATGATAGATAATGATCATGATCAAATCTATTTAAACTCTTATAGATCACTATTAGTGAATTCTATTAGTCAAAAGAGTAATTGTAGTCTTGTTGTTAGTTCAAAGAGATATAACAATGATTATCTAATCACTCTAGGTAAATATATTTTAATCTACAAAAAAGAAGTAAATATAACAATCATTAATAAAGTAATAAACTTAGATCAATTGTATGATTTTGAGAATATTCAATCAAATATCAGTAAAGTCATTTTAAACAATGCTATCATAGATCGTTCCATTAATGATGAAGATGCTTTTATTATTTTCGAAAGATTCTATGAAGCCATTTCACAATCAAATGTAACCTATTTGAATGGTTATCAATCACTAATTTACAAACTACCGGTTAATTTGAAAAAATTAAAATTCTCAAATCGTTTTAATCAGGCATTGGTACCTGGATGTCTTCCACCGAATTTAGAATCCATCGATTTCGGTCATTCTTTTAACCAACCAATTGAAAAAGGAGTTCTTCCCAACACACTCAAGAAACTAAGTCTTGGAGATTCATTCAATCAATACTTGGTACCAGGAGTATTACCAGAATCATTGAAGGTTCTAAAGTTCACAGAAGTAAATTTTCAAGACATTCTACAAATTGGATCTTTACCTTCAAATCTCGAAATTATCCAGTATTCTGGACACCATGCACCAATTGGAGAAGGGATATTACCAAATTCACTTCAACAATTGATATATGTACCTATCTCTTGGGTTCCAGCAATCAAATTACTCACAAACTTGAAAGTATTGAAATTCTATCAGTACAGGGAAGAACCTGGATTAACATTGGATTTAAACCATTTACCATCATCTCTGACCGAATTGGATATTCGCAATAAGGTCAAGCTAACTTCAGTCATTTCACCTTCGATCAGATGTCTGGATATTGAAAATTCAGAATATGATATCAATGAGATATTTATGAACGATAGATCATTGTATCACTTTGAAAACCTCATGGTAATGGTTAATTCTCTCAAATCGAAATCATTGGACAATTTGAAGATAGATACACTATTCCTTAGTAGTAGAGAAGATGCAGAGGAACAAGAGATTACAATCGATCTAATTCCATTTGGAGTAGAAACATTGAAACTCGATTTATATCAAATCAAGCTCAAATACCCAATTCCACCATCTGTTAAGAAGTTGTTTGTATTTAAATTCGACGGTAGATCTCCTGCATTGGAACATATAATAGAAGCTGATGCCATACCAAGGTCTGTCGAAGAATTTGTTGTTGAAAATCACTATGGTCACCTCGAAGAATTCAACTTTAACAATTTTCCACAAACAATTCAATCATTAACTCTTCCATCACAAACCATTCCAAAAAACATCAAACTTCCTAACAATCTTATTCTGAGTCCAAACGATTATGAAAAATTCAACATTCGTAAGCTTGATGATCATCATTATATCTTGTTATGCCAACAACCATATATCATTGCCTCAATTCTTAATGATTCTCAACTTTCTAAATTGAATATTCAAACCCTTCAATTATTATTTTTAAACAATAAATCTATAAAAAATAGTATTTTTATAATCTAGTTGAATGGTTATCATACTTATTGGGAACATAAATTTATAACACACAAGTGAAGTAAATATCATTATTAGAATTATAAATAAAACAATAACCTCTGCAGTACATATGTTTTGGTGGTTTATTAATTTTTTATTTTTTAAAAGTATAGTAGAGTTCTACGTTATATGGGTAGTTAAAAGATGAATTGATTGTTTCTGGATGTTTGGCAAGTGCTTCATCTACTTCTGCTATCAATTGTTTCTTTTTCTCATCAGAGAACAAAGAGACGTAAGAAACTGAGAGTATTCTGTTTATGAGAGTATCACGAGTATACTTTTGGTCGAATCTGAATCTTTCCAAATGTAGATCGGTGTCGATTATGTTTGAAAGCGATTCATTCTCGAATGCCGACTTCCATTTGTAAGAACGGAACTGTGGTGTTACACCATCGTAGTACTTCTCATGGAAGATAGCAGCAGCATCTCTAACTATTGGATTGGAAACATCCATATCACACCACACAAGAATGAGTGGAGCACCTCTCTTGAGAACTCTGATCATCTCACGCAGTGACTCTTCATTGGAGAACCAATGGAATGCTTGCGAAACAAACAAGGCATCTACAGATTCGTCTGGCATTGGTATCGAAGTAGCAGTACCATCCAACACTTGGAACTTCAAATCCGATCTATTTGGTTGTTCCTTTTGAATAGCGGTAAGTACTTGAGTGCATGCATCTCTAAACTCTGGACTTGGCTCTACTGCAATGATATCGTTGAAACCACCGTGGTCTGCAAGTAACTGAGTGAACTTCCCAGTACCAGCTGCTAAATCAAGAATCTTTGAGTCTGCAGTCAATTTAATGTTGTTTCTAATGTAGTCGATTGTTTCCAAAGGAAGAGTAGGTCTTCCTTTTAAATAGTTATTTGTAGTCTCTACATTATGATATCCTTTTGCTGTTGGATGAATTTCATTAGCTGTATTTGTCATTATTTATATTTAGAATAAATATATATACACTTCACTTTTATGTTGAATTATTTTTTTTAATTAATGAAAAATCTGGTTCACTTTTAAAGATTTTTATGAATTTTAATTATTTAAATTAAAAATAAATTAATCGGGATTTGGCCCAACCACACTTAAAAATCCCACCAAATCATTTGCGAAAATCATATTTGTTGCATGTTTGAATCATGATTAGGTTAACCTTTAACCAATCACAGCCCAATACATGACAGAATAAAGATATTAAATCATTTTAATTTTTACACTATTTAGTAATAACAAAAATAATGCAATGTGGTCTTATTTAAGCATATAAGGGAATTCAAAAGAAGGTTGGGATGCCTCTGGATATCGGTCAAGTACTTTAATTATCTCTGCTATTATTTGTTTCTTTTTTTCATCGGACAACAAAGAGATGAAAGAGACTGAGAGTATTCTGATCATGAGCCTTTCACGAGTATATTTTTGGGGAGGCATAAAATAAAATTACACATTTGATTCTAAATAAGTTCTCTTTAACTTTTATCTTGATTTATTAAAAGAGAAATGTTCCTTGTTCATCAAAAAGAGAAAATTTAATTTGGTCCGACCACCTTCTATATCCCACTAAATCATTGATGGGTTTAGAAAAATCATGATAATTAGTAACTTTGACCAAAAAAGCCCAATGCGTGTGAATAATGATATAAATATAAATTTAATTATTAAACTTTTAGTAATAAAAATAATAAATATAGTTATGTAAAGATATTGTAAGATCATTGCAATAATGAAATCGAATGATCAATAATATTTTGCAAAACAACCGAAAACTTTTGCAGTTATTAAAACTACAAATGATATAACTAGTTTGTTTGTTTCCTAATTAACCTAACTACAAACAAATATAAAGATGTCAGATAAATCTAAATTAAAGAATATTGATGTATATAAAAGAATGAACTTTCTTTATCAAGCTGCATATCTAATGAAACAAACCAATTCAAATAGAATGAATAGTACCAATATCAATAATGATGATAACAACAGCAGCAGTGGTGTTATTGAAGAGCAAATAGATAATAGTGATGATAATAATAATAATAATAAAGTGGTTTCAGATGGAAACAATAATTTATCAAGCTTCTATTGTAATGTAATTAAACAGATCTCAAGAAGAGGAGTAATAAGAATGAATAGTAGATTAAAGAAAACCATTTGCAAGAAGTGTTCATCGCTAATGGTACCTGGTGTTTCATCAACCGTTAGAATAAAAGGTAAATAATATATATCATTACTATTAGATTTAAAAGATTTTAATAAATTATATTTCACTATAGATCATAGAGAATCACATATAACATTGAAATGTAACAATTGTAATACTGTAAAAAGATTTCAAACAAATAAACATAGAGAAAACAATAAACAAAAGAAATTAAAAAAGAAAAACAATATAAATAATAATAATAATAGCGATAATATAATAATAAAGAATGATAGTGATAATAAACAATGATTAAAATAAAATACATGTAAATAAAGTTGTAAAGTACGATCATTTTTGTATTCGTTTCAAGTTTTGATTTATTTATTAATTGAAATAATTTAGTTATTAACGCCAAGCGTTGTCTATATTGCTTTTATCATTAGTATTATCATCATCGTCATTACCTTGTGTTGATGCTTTTGAAGTAGAGTTGCTTCTTGAAGATTTCTTTGGTGTTGTTGATTCCTTAAAGACACCGGTACTTGAGTATTCAAAAGTATCTTGTGACTCTCCATATACAAATCTAGGTGTATTCAATATTTTATTTGATGAAACTACCTTTTCTTTTGCCTTTCAAATGATTAATATATTATTAGTTTATTATCTAAAAATGAATTGATATATGATATAACTTACTAAATCCCATAGTCTTAATGTATTTGATGATCTATCCTCACCTATGATCTCTTCTTTCAACATGATCTCTGATAGCCATGGTTCATCTTGCATCTGACTCTGTAGTTTTAAGAGACGAACGATCTCGTTGGCTATGTTGTCGACGATGATCGACTCTTCTTGACGTTTGATTTGACGATGACGGAAGTAGCGGTACAACACATAGACGGTGAACACACCGATGAGCACGGGCAGGTAAGCAAGTAGGATTTGTTTCAGTGTGAAGTAAGTCTGACACCAGAGAGGACGATTCGCTTCGTTGGCAGTGTAGAAACTGAATTGCTTGGTGGCGGCGTCGTAGGTGTAGTGCACGCTCGACACGATCGAGCGATCCACTCCGAGATCGGTGGTGTCAACGGTGCGGTCGGTGATCAACTCTATCAGCTTGGCGTAGGCAGTGCGCACCAGTTCGTTCTTGATCCAGTAGCGAGAGTTGAACTCCTCTTCGAGCTGGGCTGCCGGCATCTCAAACGACTTGGCGACGCCACACTCGTAGCGACCCTTGTAGTCACGCAGCACCAAGTCGACATTGTTGAAAACGTTTACGATCGCATCGACACGAGAAGGATCGACAATACACGACTGTCCACTCTTGACATAGCCTTCGGCACACGAGTAGAAATGATCGTTGAAACAGATTCCACGATCCGGACAGACCACACAACTGTACTTGCCATTCGGTAGCCGTGTAGGAAGTGCGTCACTATCACAATACTTGATATCATTGAATCGGTAATAAAATCTAGCTAGAATGAATAATAACAATGCCCACATACTAAATGTAATGAAAACCAAGAAATAACTTGAAAAACTTTGTTCTTCCTCGATCTTTGGTTTGCTTTGTTGTTGCTGCTGTTGCTGTTGTTGTTGTTCTTGTTGTTTCTTTAATAATAATTGTTTAAGTTGTTGCTGTTGCTGTTGTAGTTGTTGTTGTTTTTGTTGTTGTTGTAATTTGTTTTGTTTTGTTGGTAAAACTTCCTCCACATCACCAGCATCACTATCACTATAATCAACACTGCTAATACTGCTATCACTCATATCAAATTCGAATTCATCTATCTCCTGTTGTTGTTGTTGTGCAGAATCATCTTCATCAAATACAATATCTTCTGTATCGAATTGAATGTGGTTGGTTGTTGAAGGATTGGTGAACAGTGGTGGTTGTTTGGCGGTTGGATAGTCGTTGTATTGGAATCCAACGTTTGTTGGTACTGCTGGTGGTCCAGGTGTTTTTGGATAGACATGTTGTAACTTTGGTACACTAATTCCACTGCCACTACCAATTGTAGTGGATGTGGTGGTTGTTGTTGTTGTATTTGGTTTTGGCATCTTTAACTTGGCGAGACGTGCTTGACGACCAGCTTCGAGTTCTCTCTCCTTCTGCTCTCTCTGTCTAGCCAACTCTTCCTCTATCTCTCTAGCCTTCCTCTGTCTCTCCAACTCTGCCAATCTTTCTCTCTCCTTTGCCTCCTCCAGCTCCAACTCTGCTTTTCTCTCCTTCTCAAACTGAGTCATCACACCGGCAGTTGAATATCTCTTCTTTTTCTTTGGAACTTCCTCCTTCTCCTTCTCCTTTTCTTTCTTTACTAATATCTCTTGCTCTTTGTTCTTTGTATATCTATCTGCTTGGAATATATTAACATCTTTATCAGTTGATTTTCTTTTCTGTGATGGATTTGGTGGTGCTGCTACTGCTGTTGTTATTGGTGCTGCTGTGGATGTTGTTGATGTTGCTGATGTTTTAGTTGTTGGATTGGAAGCAGCGATTGAAGCAGAGATAGATGGATATGTAGGTAATATACTTGGAACTGCTTTACTTGATTTACTTTCAGGGTTACTCTCTTCTTTAACTTTTGGTACTATTGCACCACCCAATGATTTTGTTCTTCTTCTAGTCGGTATGTCATTATCTTTTTCAAGCTTTGTATTATTATTATTGTTGTTGTTGTTGTTGTTGTTGTTGCCACTTGTTGCTGCTGCTGTTGATGTTTTAGATGTAGTTGTAGTTGTAGTTGTAGTTGTTGCATCATTTTGTTTATCAGTTTTAATTGATTTTCTCTTAACTGGTGTTGGTGTAACTGTATTATTATTATTACTACTAGTTGTAGTTCCACCTCCATTACTCTTAATAGCACCAACAGAATTTCTCTTCTTTATTGAACTACCAGTGCTACCTCCATTGTCACCTATTATTGTTTTAACATTAATAATTAGTATCTTAATGTCTCTGTTTTATTTAAACAACAATAAATAGTTAAACTAGTTGAACTGTTGAGTCATCTTTTTTTTACCTTTTGTATTGGTGGTGGGTGGTGTTGAGACTATTGGTACCAATTTTTGAGAGGGTGTTGAGGCTCTGTTTTTTCTGATTTGATGTCTAGAGTCACCTTGTAATATATCATCCTCATCCATTTTCTTATCTATTTTTGAAGAAATTAATTATAAAATATGATATTTATATTTATTAAAACTTGTACTAATAATAAATATCTATATATATCTTATTTTTGTCTATCGCTAATTAACAAAAAAATAAAGAATAAAATGATAGTTCACAATTTTTCTCACAAACAAAAACGCGCGAACTTACTCAAACTTTCTTTGTGACACAAATCTCAAAAAAGATATAAACATAAATGAAAGTAATGAAAATATTTATATTTATTATAGTACTATTATAATGTTATTACTGATGAATAACAAATTATTATTTTATAATCAAATGTTTTTTTTTTTGTGCAAAAATTAATGATACTTATTATTATTATTATTATTTTAAAGTTTGGTTGGTGAAAAGCAAAGTTTTATGCTATTTTGTGAATGTTTTCGATATATATTATTGTTATTGTATTGCTATTCAGGTGTGAAGATTAATCTTAATATTATTACATTTTTGTGTTGTTGTTGTTGTTGCTGTTATTTTGATGATTCTTAAGAGTATGACCAATGAGTATCTTGATTCTTGGCTTGGTGAGTCTGTTTGTGTTTCGGTTTCTTATTCTTTAACATCTTATAGTATTCTCTCATCTCTTGTTTAGTGGGTGCCTGCACAGGGTCTGGTTCTGTCGATTTACTATGACTATATAGTTTTTTTGATTATTAATGATTTATGAGTACTTTGTTTGTTTTTAAAAATGAATAATATAATAGAATCACAAATCAATCAATCAACTACATTAACAAACTGAAATATAATATCATATATTATTCATAAATCATAATCATAAAAACTAAATTCTAACACATACTTGTCATTCTTGTACATTTTATTAAAATTTAACTGTTCTTTGACGGTATTATTTTCTTTCATTTTTTGCTTTATAAAAAATAAACTATAATCGTTAGATTATAGCTATTATCTTAAATAAATAAACTATATAATAATAATAAATAAATTATAAATACATAATTATTTGTTTGTTTGAAAAGTAGCAATTTCTTGTAGTTTTAAAACTTGTTAAATTAAAGATTAAAAAAAAGAAAAAAATAAAAATAGAAATTTTTCAAAAAAATCGATTCTTGAGAAATATTGAACCTATTAATTAAAATCAAAATCTTTTATATAATATATCTATCTATCGATTTATCTATTTATTCTTATTTATCTTAGTTCAATTCTAATATTAAAATTGGGTGGTTCTAAAATTAATCCTGGTCCTATAGAAATTGATTAAAAATGATTAGAATTGACTATTTTTTGTTGTTTTTGATACAAAATAAAAGACTTACTTGGTATTTCATCTATTTTTTGATCGATTGGCGCTATAAATTTAAATGTTTTAAATAGATTTGCTAAAATGATGAAAATAGAGAGTTCTGCAAAATTGATTCCAACACAACGTCTTAGTCCATTTCCAAAGGTTATCGGTGCTCTATCGTCATTTAAAAATCTAGCTGGATCAAACTCGTTTGCATTCTCCCAAACACTCTCTGATAAACAAGCTGAATATGCATTACCTATAACTTGTGTCTATTGTTTTTGTTTTTATTTTTGTTTTTGTTTTGTTTAGTTTTTGTTTTAAAAAATTATCAATGTTAATAGCTAGCTATAAATGGTAAACTATCTATCTGTATACATACACCTTTGGGTATAAAATAACCATCTAGAGTTGTATCTTCAGAAACTTGATGTGGTAGACCCAATGGTGAAGTTGGTTTCAATCTCATGCTCTCTTTAATGGCACTTTGAAGCAATGGTAACTTGGTTCTCATAGTGAAATCTATTGGTACGCCAGGTTCGGTATTATTTTTAATTTCATTATATATTCTCTCTTGACAATCTGGTCTATTTGTCATCAATAAAATAAACCATTGTAATGTAATTGTATTTGTATCAGCTATAGTTAAAACAATAAATGATTGTAAATATTCTTCACTTTAAATACTTTTGTTAATTAATTTTACTTACTTCCAGCAACTAATAAATCCAAACAATTTCTAACAATACAATCACTATCGAAATATTCATTTCCACCATTTTCAATTTCATTTAAAAATAAATCTATAAAATCTCTTGGACTATATAAATATACATGTATTTTAGAAATATATTAATATAAATAATTGATAAAAATCATCTTTGTTCAATAATACAAACTTTTTACTGTCATAAGTTCTCTTGTGTTCAATTAATCTCTTTCTTGAAAAATCTAATATACCATCTACCACTTTTTCCATTTCATCAAACTAAATAAACCAGTAGATTAGTAAATTGATTAGTCAACCATCAAAGAATGATTTCTAATCTTACATTACAGAATGGTCTCATCCAAGGTATAAAATCACCTGGATTACCTTGTGCCATCAATTTTACCAACGTCTCACTGTTATGCATGATATCCTTTTCATCTTCCAACATCTTTGATTGATCATAGCTAATCTCTGTTGAAAACATAAATTGGAACATAATATTGAATGATACTTTTCTAATATATCCTTTAATATCAATCTATTTAAATTATAAGTTATTAGTCATTATAAACTAATTAATAAATTGTTAGTTTGTTAAAAAAATAAACATACAGGAGAACCTTGTTTTAATTCACACTTTAAAACATCCGATAGCTTATCGATTTGATTTAGGAATATCTCTTCTAGCTTCAAAACTCTTGCTTTGGTCATTGCATTACCATAGAAACTACGAAGCTTCTTCCACATCACACTGTTTGTAAAACTAAGATCCTTATCACCACCAATGAACAAAAGCGACGGAGTGAGATAGCGATCTACGAAATTCGATGCCTGTGTAGTGAAGGCAGTATGAATTATCTCTGGTTCATTAAGAACGATAGTATAGATAGATCCCATCCAAATACCAAAGATACGACCATACTTCTTATATAATATATCTAATTGTTCTTGTGGCTTTACATTTCCAACTTGATGTAAATTACCTATACTATAAATTATTATATTAAAGTAAATGTTTAATATATAGTTTAAGAAATTTATCAAAAAAATTAAAAAAAAAAAACATTAACATTTCAAAGAATGAAAACAAAAAAATTTACATTGGAAGTGGTATTGGTCCTGGTGGGCCATTTCTAATATATCTACTTTTCTGTGAATAAAAATGAGATATAATATAATTAGTAAATCTTTAAAAATAAATGAATATTGTTTGTTTTTGATACAATACGAAATTAATTATTAATACAATGACTATACCTAGTAAGGATTGATATTACAAACATTGTTGTAGATTTGTTTTTTTTTTTTTTGAGCTCAAAAAAAAACCTTTTTTTTTTATAATGATTATTCAAGTTTGTTTGTAATAATGTCGATTTGAAATAAATGAGCCAGAAAATAAGAATATATTTGTTGTTTTGAACAACTCCTCAAATCGATTCACTTTAGAATCAAACAAAACCATTTATTTTTGAAAAATAAAAAAAACAAAAAACAAAAAAATCGGTTTTTGGGTGGTGTTTATTTGCGTCATTTGACATTTTCGATGATTTTTTTTTTTGCAAAGATGTTGTTGCTTGAAAGATTTTTAAAATAACGTAATGTCATTGTTTCAGTTATAAATTAATTAATTACCATTGTTGGTAAAATTACAATTCATATTTTATTAATTAAGAACAACAAATCAAAAATGGTTTTTTTATTATATTCTTTTATAACAAACAATACCGCCGACCTAATAATACTGTTTATGGAGTTTTCCAAATTTAATAATAGGCTGCTTTTAAGTACGTGGTTATATTAATAATTATTATTATTATTTTAAGATGATAGTTGGTTGGTTTGTTTGTTTTGATAATATAGTATAGTATTGGGAATTGTGTATGATTAGCTAATGAAATTTATGTCCGCAAGTAGAACAGAATTTTGAAAGAGGCGTTGGTCTGTTACCACAGTGTGGACAAAAATTGGGGGTATGATGATGGTGATGACCGTGATGATGATGATGATGACTTGATGACGACGACGATTCTATTGTCACTGGTTTATAGGTGGTGCTCGCAGTGATGGTTGTAGGTTTCTGTGTACTATAGCTGACAGTCGCTGTTGACGTGGTTGGTTTTGAGTGGTGACCACTTTCTACTGGTGCCCATTTCTTGGATGAGACAGTAAGACTACTACCTCCACTTCCACTTCCACTTCCACTATGATGATGACCATGGCCATGACTCGGAGAAGATGAATGATGATGGCTACTACTACTACTACCATGTGATTGTTGTGAGAGTGGTGTCCATTTCGGTGAAAATCCTACACCACCACTACCACCACTGCTATGATGACTTGTTGTGGAGTGTGTAGTGTAGGTTGTTTTGGGAGGTGGTGCTGGTGGTGGTGCTGGTGTTGGAGCTGGTGTATGATAGGTTACTGTTACATGATGAGATGGTGTTGTTGTGTGATGGTGATGCTCCTTATGATGATGATGCTCTTTATGATGGTGGTCTTTATGATGATCTTTATGATGATCTTTATGATGATGTTTATCCTTATCTTTGTTATGAGTTCTAGCTTGATTACATTCATCTATAAACTTCTCAAAGAATTTGGTAACTGGATCTTTCTTGTGTTTATCTTTATGTTCCTTGTGCTCTTTATGTTCTTTATGTTCTTTATGATGACAACAAGAACAATGATCAGAGTGATGGTGGTGATGGTGATGACTCATATTTATTTTTATTTTATTAAATTTTTATTAAAAATCTATATATCTCTTATTTGTTTTTTTTTTAATACAAAGAATGATTTATTTAGTATTACAGAATAAATAGAATGAAAATTGTTGTGACTAATGATCATTTTCGTTATTGTTGTATTTTAAATTCTTGATTTTCATTTTATATGAATGTCTCTTTACAATTGATTCCATTAATTGAATGATAAACCAGGGAAAATCAGGTGGTGGTAGGAATGTCTGTTTTGGTGGTTTTTGCAAAAATAGTTGTTCAGATATCTGTTTTTTTTTTTATGTTGAGTAGCTGTTTTTTTCAATACAACTGTTATGGATAGCTATTTTCTAGTTAAATGGATATTATAACTATTTACATGTAAATACAAACAGTAGGGAACAGAAAATTATCAATATAAATTCACATCTTTACGTAAGTCACATGTGGTAGTACTATGTCTTATTACAACTGTGGATATGACATTTTTTAAACATTATTTTTTTTTAACATTACTAATTAAGTTTTTTATAACTTTTAAGGACGAAGGCGTAAATCACACGATAGATTTAACAACGATTGGATATGAGTAATAGATTGTATTTTTTAACATAGATGCGAAAATGTATATGTATGATGAACTTTATCGAAGATCAGACCTATTACCACTGCCTGGTGTTGCTGCCATTTAAATTGATAATAATAGGTAATAAAGAGAATTGTATGTGATTAGAGGTAAAATAGTAAAAAAAAACTTGAAATAAATTGCGAAGTTCTAGAATTGGTATCATCCAAGCTCGATTAGCTCAGTCGGCAGAGCGTGGTGCTAATAACGCCACGGTCGCAGGTTCGATCCCTGCATCGAGCAAGAATCTTTTTCTAATACCCTTTGTCCGCATGCGAACTAGCTAAAATTTTGATCAATCTTCAATTTTAAACGCCTCTTGTTTGGCTTCAATGCAGTGTCTCCATCGACATTTTTAAGTAACCTTCAATCTAAATTTTCTGAGTAATCGATATAAAGAAAAAATATTGTTAATTATACCAAAAACACAAGAAATAAACACTAAAGAATATTAATCTTTCTAATATTCTTTGGTTTCTTTCTTTCTTCATCCCTATTAAATCTCCTATAGTCTTATTAAAATTTAGATTGATTTGATAATTTGCTTTCTATAGCTACACTTATGATAATATACTTCACTACATATTCATTGAAAGACAAGAAAACAAGAAGCAGGAAAAAGGTGTCAACTTTCATGTTCTTCTAGCATTTCAAATTCATTTTTTCTACAATCACTCCTTAGAATGATTAATGTTGGACTTGGGTTGATAATTAATGATACAATAGTATTAAATAGATAAAAAAATTCAAAAATTAATAGTGATTTTACACTAGAAGAAATGAAAAATATTTGAATTTTGTTTTATCATTAAGTGCAATCACATGAAATTGTTAAATCAAGTTTCATTGGAAATGCATACTTTATTTGTTGTAGGATTCTAAAGAATTGACAAATCATTTTATTCTTTATATTTTATTGAATTTATATAATACTTTAATATCTTTTGTTATTTTATTTTATACCCAATGTATTCTAAAAGATATATATCTTAAGTAAAACTTAAATAAAATGAAATTTTGTTTTGTTAAAATATCCTTCAATTCTAAGGGAGGGAATCGAAGAGAATCTTGTTTTCATAATATTCACTTAAAAAGTGTTATTATTAACAATAGTATTTAATCTTTATTATAGTATTAAGTAAAAATTATTTTAGTTTTACTAATTAATACCTCAATAAAATTTCCTAATCAAAATTCCAATAGAAATTTTACTAACTTTGATTTTGATTAGTAAAATATATACCTTTGATCAAGATCACCACAATCACAAAATTCGGTTATGAGATGAAATATTTATTATAAATATGATCAAGATAACAACAAGTAACTAATATTTGATTATTGATGAATAATTAGCTTTGATCTAATTCAATCCTCTTTCATACCTTTTTTTATTATTTTTTAAGAGCATATTATTCTATTTATTTTATAGATGGAAAATGTATTTTTAAATTCATCTAATACTATTTTCTATTGATATTGACTAATATTTGTTCTGTATTACAATTATCTATTGCGATACAGACTATTTCCAATAAAAATGATATCCTTGTTCATGAATATCTTTTTTATTTCAAAGAATATATTTCCACGAATTTCAATTCATTTCTTCCTTAATCTATAAAAATCAAATACATATATATTTTTTAAGAATCTTTAAATAATAAAAAATGAATAGTGAAATCTTTCTAATCCAACAAATAATCCATATCCAATAAAACTTCATTTAGAGTAAAAATTATTTCTGACACTTGGAGGAAGATTTCAATATTATTGATGTCTAGTGAGTTGTACGGCAGATATAAATATCTGATTCTGTTTTTGATCATATAAGTGACCACTGACATAGCCTTGTGGAGCAGCTATCCATTGCCAGTATGTAGTTAGCTCTAGCGAACCCATAGTTGAGTGAATGGTTGTATCCAACTCTAATATCTCTGCGTAATGATCCTACTCGAGAGTACCTTTTATTTCGCTTAGAAATCCATCTCTATATTTGATAATACACCCCCATCTTATTGGCGATACTCAAAGGAAGAGGAATGGTTATAGATAGAAAAATTTATGAATGTCATTCTCGAAGAATTGGAGATGATTGCACCAGATACTATCGATGGGTTATTTCAATAATTACTATTAAAAAAAGTAATTTATTATCTTGATTCTATTAAGAATATACAATTATTATTGAATGGTAAATATATAAAATTAAATTTTAACTTCTATCTCTATCATACCCCCTGTAGATATTATTGTTGAAACATTGTAAATAAATCCTCTTATGATTGTTTAGATAGCAAACTCTACCAGGAAAAAAATAGATTGAGTATTAATATTATCATTTAATTTCTAAAATTTTCTCTTCTTCTAATATACCTTATTTAGTTATATACATTTTCTTTATAATTCATAATTTTTTAGATCAATTGGAGATAGAACCTATATTATTTCAGAAAATAGTTTACTAAGCACTATTAAAGAATCATTAAATTATTTTAATTAATAAATATGCATCAGACTTGCCACCAAAATTAACAAAAAAAATTAAAACTATTTTCTTTACTTTTTTTTATACTTTATTTTATTTTTATATATTTATATTGTATATTTTAATACTACTTACTTGTAATTTTGTAAATATATTAATATATTTAATAAATTAATCTATAAAAGAAATTTACTATTCTTTAAGTTTGGTTCTAAATGGCAAAAATATTGTAATTTTTTACTGTAAAAATCGATTAAAAATTTAAAAATTAAAGTTATCAATAATGTCAAATACAATTTTATTTTTAATAATCAGTCCAAGTGTTACCATTCTCGAGAGTGATTGTAGAAAAAAAGAATTTGAAATGCTAGAAGAACATGAAAGTTGACACCTTTTTCCTGCTTCTTGTTTTCTTGTCTTTCAATGAATATGTAGTGAAGTATATTATCATAAGTGTAGCTATAGAAAGTAAATTATCAAATCAATCTAAATTTTAAGAAGAATATAGGAGATTTAAAAGGGATGAAGAAAGAAAGAAACCAAAGAATATTAGAAAGATTAATATTCTTTAGTGTTTATTTCTTGTGTTTTTGGTATAATTAACAATATTTTTTCTTTATATCGATTACTCAGAAAATTTAGATTGAAGGTTACTTAAAAATATAGATGGAGACACTGCTTTGAAGCCAAACAAGAGGTGTTTAAAATTGAAGATTGTTCAAAATTTTAGCTAGTACGCATGCGGACATAGGTTTTTATAAGAAGATTCTTGCTCGATGCAGGGATCGAACCTGCGACCGTGGCGTTATTAGCACCACGCTCTGCCGACTGAGCTAATCGAGCTTGGATGATATCGAATCAAAACTTCGCAATTTTTTAGTATTTTACCTATAAACAGGGATTTTTTTTCAATATGGTGAAGAAAATAAAAAGAACCTAATCTGTTATCTTATAGCTGGGTAGAATGTTTCGGATATTGGAATTCTTGCTTCAATAAATATTTCAATAATTATATCCATATCAACAAACTCCTCTTGATCATAGGCATCTATGACGCACATGTCAGTGAATTTAATTAATACCCACATTATTTTGTTGAAAAAAGTATACTTTTCCTCTTGAGGAAAGTCTAACACATTTTACAAACTCGAATTCTTGACAATAAAAATCGACACATTTTCAAAGCAAGAAACATCTCTTTGATACATCATTATATCTGTTTATATAGGATCATTGTTACCGCCACATGACAATTATTCAAAAGTTTGATTAATCTTTAAAGTAAAAAAAAGATTTATTTTGTAGTATTTTAAAAGAGTTGAAATGTAACTATTCCTTCTTTTCTTTCTTATAATAATAATCTTACAAACTTTGCGAATCAAACTTAATCACCAATGTTTTTTTTTTTAAAAAAAAAACCTAAATTCTTTTGTTAATTAAAAAAAAGTAGGTTTAAAAAAAAAAGAAAAAAAAAAAACAACATCATACCCAAAAAAAAAAACATAAATAATAGTTTATTTGATTTATAACATATTATTCATTTTATATAACAATCAATCAATCAGTTTATTTCTCAATCAACAAAGTTTTTTAATAACAATAACAATAATTAGATAGATAAAAAAGTTTTGTTTTTTATATTTTTTTATTTTTAATTTCGTTTTTTTTTTTTTATTAAATTTACTTGTTTGTTTTTTTTCAAAAAAAAAAAAGAACATTGTATTGTATTATTCAAAAGTGTATATAGTAGTAGTAAGAAGTAGAAATAATAATTAAAATTTAGATAAGAAACAGTTAAAAAAAACAAGATAAACGATAGATATATATAAATATATCTATTATATTAATATAACTATATTATATATATTTATATATCTCAAAGATAACAAGTGAACAATCGAGTAAACAAATATAATGGATTTTAAGATCGCAGGAAAATATAGAATCGGTAGAAAGATTGGTGGTGGATCATTCGGTGAGATCTACCTTGGAACCAACATTGTTACAAATGAAGAAGTTGCAATTAAACTGGTAAGTTGTTAATATTATCATTGTAACAATCAAGTAGCTAACTAACTAACTAACTGAATGAATAATTGAATAATTGAATGAAATTAATAAATAAAACAGGAACCACAAAAAGCAGTACATCCACAATTATTGTTTGAATCGAAATTATACAAAATATTTGCTGGTGGAAGTATGTTATTATTATTATATTTTGATTGATAAATCAATCAATCAATCAATCAATCAACCAATGATTTATATATCATGTTATGTTAATAGTCATAGTATATATTAACACAATATCATCACTTATAACAATCTATAGTCGGTATTCCATCTGTGAAATGGTTTGGATTCGACGGTGACTACAATATAATGGTTATGGATCTTTTGGGACCAAGTTTGGAAGATCTCTTTAACTACTGTGGAAGAAAGTTCTCTTTGAAAACTGTATTGATGTTAGGTGATCAAATGGTAAGTTTGCAAAAAAAAAAAAGAAAAAGAAAAAGAAAGATAAATTTATCTAACAAAATACTTACTATTTTATTTTATTTTATTTTATTCTATATGTATGTTTATAGATTAGAAGAATCGAATTCATTCATGCCAATAACTTCATTCATAGAGACATCAAACCTGATAACTTTTTGATGGGTGTAGGTAAGCGTGGACACGTAGTCAACTTGATCGATTTTGGATTGGCAAAGCGATACAGAGATCCAAGAACTCATCAGCATATATCGTACCGTGAGAACAAGAATCTCACTGGTACCGCCAGATACGCATCGCTCAACACCCATCAGGGTATCGAGCAGTCGCGACGTGACGATCTCGAATCACTGGGTTACGTCTTGATGTACTTTAACAGAGGTTCCTTACCATGGCAAGGATTGAAAGCATACACCAAGCGTGAGAAATACGAAAAGATTTGCGATCGTAAAGCACACACTGATTTAGAAGCATTGTGTCAAGGTTTCCCATGTATGTTTAAATATTTAAAAGCCTAACTTGTTTTAATCAATACTAATAGTATCATCCTCTCTCAACCAATAGCCGAATTCCATTCATTTTTAAATTATACAAGATATCTCAGATTCGAAGATAAACCAGATTATTTATATCTTAGAAAGTTGTTACGTGAAATGTTTGTTAGAGAAGGTTTTAAATATGACTATATGTTTGATTGGGTCATCATCAGAAAGGTTTGTATAATTATTATTAGTTGGATTGCATTTATATTAACTTTAGAATAATAATAATGTATGATTTTAGTTGAGAGAGAAACCACCAATGTATCATTTATCACCAAATGAAGAGAACAACAATAACAATAACAACAACAACAATAACAGCAGCACTAAAAAGGTAATTTAAAAAAAAACGATGATGAACTAGTGCAATGAATATGCCAACAGATAACTGTAACCTGCGCAATGAATGATTCTAACTCAAAATCATTTATATTCAAACTTTTATCTATATTATTTTATATTATACTATTCTCTTCTCTTCACTTCCCTTCACTTCCTCTCTATTACATCTTTACAAATCAACAAAATATACAACGTATAGGAATTATCAATGATAACTGACAAAGGAAACACAACCGTTGCCAATTCCTCTGCAAATCCATCCATTTCGACATCTGACAAATCAAAGCCAGTTGCCGGTAAAGAAGAAAGTAAATAATCAACCAAACCAAACTATACCAAACTATACCAATCTGTTATATATGTATATAATACCAAACTAAAAACCTACCTTCCAACTCTACATTACTATACATACATCAACAAACATACAAACAAACAAATACATGCATACATACTACACATTTTTAAACAACAACAACAACAACAATTTTTTTATACTTTATTTTTACATTTTTTTTTTATATAATATAATCATATCATGTTGAAGATCATTTTTATTAAAATAATAATTAATAATGATAATAATAATAATAATAATAACAAATATAATAATTAATAAAAAGAATTATTCAATTGTAATCACCTTTATTATTTTTTAAGATTTATCGATATTAACATTTCATTTTTTTTTTTTTTTTTTCATAAAGTGGTAACAACTACTACAACAACAACAGGAACAGGATCAACAACCTTTACCAAACAGAATAGAGTGTTATCATTTTCACCAAACAACGATCAATCACCTTCAAAATAGATTAATATAAATTTAGGCAATTGATAATTAAAAGATTCATTATACATTAAAACAACAAATCAACACACAAACCAAACCAACCAAACGAATATAAAAGTTGATTTAACTTTTGTCATCATTAAAAATAAATAATTGATGTTATTATCCTTATTTACATCGGGCTACATTTATAAAGTTTAGTTTAAATTTAAAATTGACCATTAATTTAATTTTATACTTAAAAAAAAATAAGAGTAAACAATTTCAAAAACGGTTAAAGTTCGGAAATTAACCACAAAAAAAAAAACATTAAAAAAAAAAGCAAAAGATAGATAAAATACTGGTTTACAAATATTTATTTATGAGTATTTTTTGTTATCCAGATGATTGATTTAATTTATCATTTTTAAGACATATATAAGTTTATTAATATTGTCGTTTAATAAATTTAATACGACTCTGCAAACATTTAAAAATTATTAAAAATCTTTACTTTTTAGGGGTTTTTTTTGCTTTTTTTTTTAAATTAAATAAAATATTTTAGTTTTTATTAATTTTTTGATTTTTTTTATTTAATTCATTTAAAAATATTTATTTGTTTAATTTTATTTATATATATATATAAAAGTAAAGTAATCTACAATAAATATAATCAACAATAAGTTTACATTTACATTATTTCTTTTTTTTCAATATTATTAATTTTTTTTAATTTAGTTTTTTTTTTTCATTTAAAATTATAATATACTTTTAAAAGTAGATACAAGTATTTTTAAGAATAGATATATAAATATAGAGAGTTTTAAAATTATATTTAGTTATTAGTTTTATTTATAATAGTAAATAATGAATATAAAAAATAGTTTAACATCGACGATGATGTTGGTGTTACTATTTTTATGTTGTTTTGGCAACAAATGGTTTGTGGAGAGTAAGCAATATCAGGTACAATCGATCTATGAACTGCTACAAGATTCACCAATGACTCAGATTCGTGAGAATCCATATAGCTATAAAGAGGATCTGTTGGGTTCTGCATCGGCATCGTCAAGTGAAGTGCCATACTATGGCGAGAGATGCTCAGAGACCACCTTTATCTTTAATAATACTGCTAGCGAGTGCGGTGTCTACGATTGCTATTCTATGTGGGGTCAGGGTAACTGTCTGGAGAATGGCAACGGTACGTGGTCGTGTGGATGCAATCCGCTCTACTATGGCGACGAGTGTCAGTACAACAACAATCCCGACCACGTCTGGGACAAGATGCCGTGCAACAGCGGTAGATTCTGTCCACCGGCCTATCTCTCTGGCTATCCACGTTACTGCGTGTGTCCCGACACCTTCACCGGACTGGAGTGCACCGTCTGCACCAAGGACGAGTCGTGTCCAGAGACGGGCGTGTGCGACAACACCATCTATATCTACCAGGAGAAGTCGTACAGTTGCGTCGTCACTTCGCCCGAGGTCAATGGCGATCTCAACAACTCCACCGCTACAGCATCGCTCAGCTGCAACTTCCCGAACGTCACTATCGGCAACAACACCGGACCTTCCTATGACACCGAGTCTGGTACATGCTCAATGAATCTCTACTACAAGATCACCGGTGATCCTCTCTATTTCTCTTGTGATTTCGTTGAGTGTAACATTGAGTATGGCGTTGGATTCTCGCAGAATGTCAAGTGCGCCAACACCACCTGTCAGTGCACAACCTACTGCGGTCTGTTCCTCAACGGTATTATCGACCAGGTGACTGGACCGTCGTCATTCGAATGTTCAATGGACGGAAATTGCACATTTGCTCAGAGTTTTATTCAGAATATCTTGCCTCCCATTCCACTGGCTTGCAAAGCCGGTGAGTGTCACTCGCCACCCACTATCCTTACCGTTCCCGCACAGAACCCCAAGATGTTCTCCTACTTGGTGAGTGGTGGTTCCGTCGTGGGAACAGCATTCCTCATTGGCGTTGGACTCTACATCTTCTTCTCACAGAAAGAAAGAAGAAAGCCAACCAACGATGTACACATCAACTGCGAGCTGTCATTCAACAACATCAGCTGTGTCGTCACAGAGAACAAGTGGTTCAGTTCGAAACCACCCAAAGTCACTACGATCCTCGACAATGTTAGCGGTACTTGCTATCCAGGACAACTCACAGCACTCATGGGTCTCTCGGGTTCCGGTAAGACATCGCTCCTCGATATTCTCTCAGGTCGAAAGAATGTCGGTGAGATCAATGGTGAGCTGCTGGTCAACGGTGTGCCAATGGCCAGAAACTTCAAGAGAATCAGTGGTTACGTCACTCAAGAGGATATCATGATTGGTACACTTACTTGCTTCGAACATCTCCACTACACAGCCATGTTGAAACTCTCAGAGTCGATGCCACCCGAAAAGAAGATTGAACGTGTCAATTCGGTGCTCGCCGAGTTGGGATTGTCGCATATCGCACAGAATCGTATCGGTACTCCAGAGAAGCGTGGTATCTCTGGTGGTGAGCGTCGTCGTCTCAGCATTGCCGCAGAGCTCTTGGTCGACCCGGCCATCTTGTTCCTCGACGAGCCAACTTCCGGTCTCGACAGTCACAGCGCCAGTGAGTTGATGTCACTGCTGAAACAACTGGCCAAGAACAGAAATCGTACCATTATTTTCAGTATTCATCAGCCATCGGCTGAAATCTTTGATCAATTCGACAATCTGATTCTCTTGCACCACGGACGACCATACTACTCTGGAAAGGCATCGGAATCCGTCCAATACTTTGTCCAACAACGTCCACGTTCACTCAGCTCCGACGATGCCGAACACCAAAAGTTCTTGATGCGTGTCAATCCAGCCGATTTTATTATCTCTGCTGTAAACGACAAGGGTATCCATCCAAATTACGATCGTTTGAACTACGTATTCAATGACCACTCTGGCAGTCTACAAGATAACTCTGCCATGGAATCGGTCGAAGAGTATGCCACTTCATTCTGGACACAATTCTTTGTGGTATCACATCGTTCACTGCTCAACTATATTAGAAATCCATTCTTATTACGTACTACCTACTTTGTACATATCTCTGTTGGTCTCATCTTGGGTTATCTATTCTGGAAACTTCCAGCCAATCTTGAACCAGGTGCACAAAATAGATTTGGTTCAATGTTTTTCATTATTTCATTGTTATCATTTGGTTCAATTACATCATTAGATCTTTGTAAGTTATGCATATATATTTATTCTCTTTTTGAAAAAAAAAAAAAAAAACATTTTTACTAATTAAAATAATTTATTTATAGTCTATAATGATAGAATTATATTTATTAGAGAAAGAGCAAATGGATATTATAGAACTTCATCATATTTCTTGGCAAAAGTATTAACTGATCTCATTCCAATGCGTATTATTCCACCTATTATTTTGGGATCGATTTGTTATTACATGATTGGATTCCGTCCTGGTTTCGACCATTTCCTCTATTTCTTGATTGCCTTGGTGCTGACATCATCGACTGCCTCTGCAATGTGTATGGCCATCAGTACTATTTCACCAAGTTTCGGAACTGCCAATATGATTTCCATTTTATTGCTATTTGTTTTCCTCTTGTTCGATGGTTTCCTCCTGGCAAGACAATCCGTTCCAAAGTACTTGCAATTCTTGATTTGGTGTTCGTTCATGTCGTACGGTCTCGAGATTCCAGTCGTAAACGAATTCAACGGTCTCTGGGTTTTCTACAATCCACCCAACACCCAAGGTACCTATGCAGACGGACTGGAGTTCCTCGAGTCGATTGGAGCCGATCCAAATAGACTTTTCTTGGATATGTATGTTTTAGTTGGTATGATCGGTGGTTATCTCACATTGGCATATATTTTCTTGAGATACATGGTTAGAGAATATAGATAAAAAAACAAAAAAAAAAAAACATAAACTTTCAATAATAATAATAATAATAATAATAGAACAAAGAATTTCCAACTAATTCAAATACACCTCCCCCCTCTCCAATCAAAATTACAATATTGTTAAATCACAAAACTTATTTAAAATTAGTTTAATAATTTCCCAAAAATTAATATGTAAAAAAAAAAAATTTTATTATTTGTTTTTAAATTTTATAATTTTTAGAAAAAAAATAAAAATATTTGTATTATTTTAAAATAAATAATATTAGTAATTTCTAATCTAATAGTTTGTTTGGTCTTAAATTAAATAAATATCGATACTGATGGCGTTGATTTTTTTCTATCCCAATTTTCAAATCGGCTATAGATTGGAGAGACATATCTTGGATCTATTTATTCTTACATAGGATTATTGTATTTCGAAATAAATATGATAATCATTTCTATTTTTGTATAGAGTAGTTCTTAAAGATAAAATGGCATGCTATTCCAGTCGTTGATAGTGGAGTGTTAATAGATAAAAAAAAAAAAGTGGATAATTAAATCTGTATTTAAAAAAACAAATAAAATTTACGTAAATTTTTTATTTATGATAATATTGCAGTCTGAAATCTTTTAATAAATTACTCATTAAATTTCTTAATAGTAAAATATCATCATCTTTCAAATTTAGAATAAGAGAAATTTAGTAATGGATAAAGCTATAAATATCAACCAGTTTAAAGTATTTTTATTAAATTTTAAAACATCAAAGTTTAAACAAAAAAAAAACAATTAAAAATAAATACTAATTGTTAAAACTAAACTAAAAAAATTTAATTTTAAAACCAAACAAAACCAAAATATGACTACTAAAATTCAAGAGGAAGCTATAAAGGAACCATTGGCAAGTGATAACACCCAATACCAAAACCAGCCATACAGCACTGGAGTGATCTCTACACTTGGATATCAAACAACCACCAGCTATCCATACAATACTGGTCAAACTACTTTAACAACCAATGCCTATGATTACACTGGTGGTCAACAATACATGACCACTGGATACAACAACGGTCAAATAAGTGGAAATATCTATGGAAATGTTGGAAATAATGGATATCCCTATGATGGTCAATACACCTCTACAGGTAATCTCTACGGAAATAATGATGGTGGAATCTATCAAACATCTGGATATCAATCTTACGGAGGAAATCCAATGAATGGAAATTTCTATGGAGGCAATGGAACTGGATCTATTTTGGTATCCAATGGAAGAAATCTCCTTGATAGCAGTAGAGGTGAATATCTCCAATCGAATGATCAGATCTTCAAATTAGTGATGCAAAATGATGGAAACTTGGTTCTAAAGAGATTCGATCATCCAATTGATGCTACCCATACCTGGCACAAAGGAAGCAAGCCATACCGAGCAATCATCGAAAATGATGGTTACTTTAGAATCCGTGATAAAAATGGAAAGGCTACATTCACCAAAGGAAGACCAGGTCAAGGTCCTTATCGTCTAGTGCTCCAGGACGACAGCAGAGTGATCCTCTATGATGCAAACGGTCAATCAACTGTTATCTTATAAATCAAATCAAATCTACAAATCTACAAATCTACCAATCTAAAATTGTTTCTTGGTTTCAAACCCACCACCTATTTAATTTTGTTTAATTCATTTAATATTAATAATAATATCTAATATTAATTAATTAATAAAAATCAAAACCTTTTTTGTTTTCTCTCCTAGGATATCTCTCTCTATATATCTATCTCTCTCTCTACAAATTTGAGCTAAATTTGAATCACCACACTAGCTAAATTAAAATAAACTTAAAATTTTGGCTTATTAAATCTACCAATTTTACTGAAAAGGGGAAAAACAACAATAATACTATTTTAAACAATTTAAATGGGTTGTAGAGTATTTGATTACAAAAAAAAAATTAATTTAATTATTAGGTGAACTTTAGGGTGTAATTAATTTTATTGGATGGAATGTTTAATTCTATCTATGTGTGTGAGTGTGTGTTTTTGTTTTTGTTTTTTTTTTTATTAAAAATAGTAGTAACATATGTGGATACCTACAATAAATAAGGATATTATACTTTTTTTTATAAATTGTTTGGTGGTTGGTTGTTTTGTTATTTTACATATGTATATTTAAATTAATTTCACAACTTAGTAAAATAATCTAATCTAACCTTTTTTATTTATAATCTTATCATACATCCATCACCTTCAACAATAAACAACACAACAACTACAAAGAAAACAAGAACAACAACAACAACAACAAATAACATTGGCTAATAATCCACATTAATTCTTTTAATAATAAAATTAATAATAAATAAATATACAAAAAAAAAAACAAACAAACCAGAGAAATTAAAATTTAAACATATAACTAATTATATGCTATTTTTAATTTCAAACAACTAAAAAATAAAAAAAAAAAGAGTAGCAGCAGTAGAAAAATAAAATAATATTAAATAAATAAAATAGATTATTTTAGATATATTGTATATATAGTATTTAGAAATAGAATATATTGAAGTTCCTTCCTTTCAACTTGAAATTTGTAGTTTAAAAAAAAAAACAAAAATATTGACAATGGAATCAGGAGGTGTTGTTACATCTTCACCAATTACAGTTTTGAATAAAGATGATTTGATGAGTGATGACCAGAGTGATAACGAACATCAATTACAATCTGCGGAGAAAAAAGATGGTGGAACTGTAAAGAGTGATGCTGGAAATGGAAGTGTTGGTGATTCTCACAATGCATCGGGAAATAATAATAGCAATGCCAATGGTCATGATGGTGACGTTGTCACCACTCCGACCCATCATCATAATAATAACAACAACAATAGTAGTAACAATGGCGATGGCAGTAGTAATTCACCCGATGACAACCATAGCAATCATGATGACTATGATGATGGTGATGCAGATACTCCTATGCAAAACAACAGCGCCAACAATAACACCACCAACTCAACAGATACACCTTCAACAACAAACAATAATCAAGATGATTACGATGATTCCGATGTTGATGATCAGCATGAACATGAACAAGATAGTGATGATATTCGTCCCGCTGTGGATAGTAGAGTTGTTTCCAGCGGAAAAACTACATTTATCATTAGAAATAGTAAAGATAAAGATGTAAATATCAGAAATGGAGAGATCACCGATCCGAAAGATAATACATCAGGTCGACATTCTTTGGTGTTGGATAGTGAGGATAGTGAATTGATAGATAAACAAAAACAGATATACAAAGATGATAATAATGATAACAGTAGCAATGATCAACAACTTGAAAATAATGATGATGTCATCCCAACTTCCTCACCTACAGTACCCATACAACCACACCCTGAGAAATCAGCTTCAACTACCAATCATTCAAATTCAAGTGATCATGAGAGCGAACCGTCCATTGTTAACTCCAACCAAAGTGCACACCACCACCACCAAAAGTCAAGTGTCTACCATGCAATGACACAAAGTCCAGAACTATTGTCGGCAGCCGGTGGAGAAGATGGTTCGAAATCCAATCAAGATCTGCTTACACTAAAGCAATTCTTGATTCACTCTAACAAGTCCACTACAAAGGAACACAGTCAAGACGGTCAAGCGGAGGACGAGGTGATGTCAGATCAGGGTGCAGAGGAGAGTCTTGTCCAACTTACCAATCAACATGTAAACACTTATCAAAGAGACGGAGTAATGACCAACAACAACAACAAGAAATCCAATAGTAATGCTACTCGTGAGAAGCTTATCATGTTGGATAACAATGGCGGAGTACATTCATTACCATCAGTGGCATCGTCTTCATCTTCTTCAAAGACTCCCATTAACTTGCATAGTGAAGAGGATCTGGTACCAGCCGGTGGAAGTGGACGTATTACTCCACAACACCCAAGTGGTGGTTCCTCCCACAAATCCAACGCTCAATTCAATAGTATGATGTCTACAATACCACCTCAACAGCAGCAGCAACAACAAGGCATGTTACCTTCGAGTGGCAGAGGTAGAAAGAGATCGCAATCAGCAGATGAAAAAGTTTTGAAACCATCTACCGGAATTATATATCCGCAACATCCAGGTCATGTTGCTGTCAACAAGAGTAGCGATAAACTATTTATGCAGTATAATCCACAACAACAGCAACTACCACATCAGTTGCTTGAGCAGCATATACAGTTACAACAGCATCAACAACAACTTCAAATACAACAACATCAACAACAAGAACATCCACAACAAGACCAATCATCTTCCCGGAATCATGCTCAGCAACAACAACAACTTCAACAACAACAACAGCAGCAATATCAACTACGTCAACAACAGCAACAACATGGACAATCTCAATCTCATCGTTCCAATGTATCTCAAAGTAGTCCAGGTGAACTTGATATCTCACAAACCAAGAAAAGAAGAACTCAAGAGTTAACAAGACAACTTATAGATTCACAACCTTCGGAGACTTCATTATCTACATCTCCCTTTGGCTTATCAATACAACTTAGAGAACTATGTAAGTATTATCAAAAAGTTTAGTTTATTGTTTTAATAAATATTCACTCTATATTGTATTTGTTTAATAGTAATTAAAGTTGAAAGATTGGAGAGAGAAAGAGAAATAATAATTGCTGAGAATAAAAAGTTGAAAAAAGAAATAAATGAATTGGAATCACTTGGACAAAGAGCGACATCCACTATAGGTCAACTAATGGACGACACCACAAAATTGAAACACAGTAGAGAACTACTTGCAAATCGTAACTTTTTACTACAACAAACCAGCAATGTAATTCAAAATCAATTGAAAACTCTTTTATCATGTTGTGGCAATAGCACTCAAACAAATCGTTAAATATACAATTATTCCAAATCCAAATATTATTAAAATAAAAGTTTAAAAAAAAAAACAAATGGTCAAATATATAATATTATATCAAATTGCTTTTAATTTAATTAAATTAATGTATCAATATTTTATTTCCTTTTGTTTTTTTTTTTTTAGATTATTATTTATATTACTTTTTTTCAACTATTTATATTAAACTACTTTGATTATCAATTGGAGTTTCATCAGAATCTAGAGGAATGTCTTCGTCATCAAGATCTAATGAAAGATTGGCTCGTCCTCCTTGAGGTGTTGTCTTTACAGGTGATGAAGATGTTTGTGGTGGGGTGCTGACTTGTTCAAAGCTTGAGCTTGAAATAGGTGATGAGTTACCTGAAGTGGTGGTGGCGGCGGCGGTGGTAGTATTGAGGTCACCCAAAAGATCAATGTCATTGCTGTTGTTTGGTGGTGGGGTTGGTGATGTTTGTGTTGGTAGTACATTGTTATCAATTGGCGATGACATATCAATGAGATTTGCTGAGGAAGCAGAGTTGGTTGGTGGGGATGACAAGTCCAGTTGGCTGAGTAGTTCAGCTGCTGATTCAACTTGACGTTCACGCTCTCCCAACACCTTCTTTTCGACCTCCAAGGCACTTTCGTAACCTGGGAACAAGTTTGGATACTCGGCAGGATCAGCCAACGATTCGGCAATCTTTGGACTGATCGACTTAAGTGCCTCACGCCAACGTTGAACGGAGCTGGAGATCTCCGATGGCATGTAGGTACGTGACATCAATGCTGCCTCAGCGTAGGCACCGTTGCTCGACAGAATCTCAAGACACTCCTTGAGTTGACCTGGAACCAAGAGTTTGCAGAGGAAACAAATATTGTTTTGACCCTTCTTCTCGGCCAATGCAGCCAAATCGTTCATACCCTTTACATTTCCGGTGGAGGTATACAATAACAAAAGACCTGGTAAATCCTCTGCTTTCTTCATACAGTTCTCTGCAAGTTCAATGTCACCAATAGTCAAAGCAAGATCAGCTAAATGTCTGTACTTTTGTTCTGAATCTGATTTAAGAGCAATAGCATGAGCTACCTTTAGATTTTCCAACTAATCAATAGTAATAATAATTAAGTAGAAAATGATTTGGTAAGTATATTGTTTGGTATTTTAAAAAAAAAAAAAAGATTAAAGATACTTACTTGAATTGCTAATTCAAATTGATGATCTAAATCCAAAGAAACTTCCAATGCCATCTCTTTGTGACCTTGTGATTCCAAAAAGTGTGCAATACTGTTTCTTTGTTCTTGTGGGAGTTTTGGTAGTAACTTTGAAGCAGTATCGAAATCTTCTCTTAAAATAGCTGTTTGATAATTGATAACATCGATATGTAATTTATAGCTAACAATATTTAAATTCTAAAAACAATAATAATAATAATATAGAAATAAATAAATCTATTTGTTAGAACTATCTCTGATGTGTTTTTTGTTTATCTTTTTTTTTTCTTACCTTGTCAGATAAATATAATCTACCGGTCTCTGGAATGTAACCTAGGAGATACATGTGCTTGTCCAAGTGGGAAATGGTGACAACTTCAGTACCGACACAGTAGTTGAGTTTGCTTGAACGATTTGTGTAGATAAAGCAATCGCCGACCCAACAGGCAGTACCAATACGCTCTTCAATCTCGTGTATCACTTCGAATGCATCTTCAATACCTTCCTCTTCGATTGGTTGTCCAGACTCTAAATATTTTCTAACTGCTTCCTTATTATATTTAAGGATGAAAGCAGATGACTCTGTTGTAATGGCAAATGTTTCACCATCCTCTGACCAGAATACCTAAAAAAAAAAACAATTAACAAACAAACAAATAAATAATATATTAATATATCATTCAATTGACATTATCTATCCATCTATCTATTTCCAAAATAAATACATACATTCTTTGGACAGATTTCAATTCTACGAATGATATCACAAGTATCCCAGTCATAGAAACAAACAAAACTATTGGAACGAACACCCAAAAGAGTACCACCAAAAATACCTTCAGCTGTGAACGATGGTTTAAAGTTATGTGTTTCCTTGAAATTCTTGAAAACCTTAATTCTAGATGTACTCTCTCTTACACCATATCTATAGATAATAGATAATAGATAATAATTAATAAATTTGCATTAGAAAGAAAAATAATTTGAAACTTAATTAATTATATACTTACTGTCCAGAATCAACACCTGACCAAACAAATTCCAATGCAGAACCAAATGATTTATTACGCCATGCCAAAGCAGTGTAGATGATGAATTCACCGTCACCACAGACGGCGACGAAACGACCGTTACTGTTATGGTGTAGTTTCTGTGGGAAGATTTCGCAGTTACCCAAATCCTTGACTTGAAGTGCATTCAACTTTTCACCGTCTTGTACTTCCTGTTCGAATGTTGTTTTCAAGTTGGAGATTTGCACCTCGTTGTGACGTGCCCAGATGATCTTACCGGTGCTGTCCATCGAGATGGGTGGACGATTCTTTCCGAGCTTCAACACAACGGTTCCATCGTCGTATCCCAATCCAATAAAGTTGGAACCACGCAAAAAGTTCATTGCCCAGACGTGTCCCATGCCGTAGTTCAATGTTTTCTCGAGACGATAGGTCGAGGAGTGCCAGAGCTTCACGGTGCCATCCTCGGAACCCGAGAGAATCAGTGGGAGTTCCGGATGGAAACAGACGACCGACACGTTGTTCGAGTGTCCCTCGAGTGTCTGCACACAGGTCTTTGATTGGTAGTCCCAAATCTTGACGGTCTTGTCGTCGGCACCGGAAATCAAATAGGGTTTCTCACCGCCCATAAAGTACTCGACGCTGTTGACACCCTTCTCGTGACCCTCGAGGGTGAAGTGCGGCTGCGAAGTGTGCAGTCCCCACACCTTTATCGACTTGTCGAGCGATGCAGTGGCAAAGACGTTGGTGTCCTTCGGGTTGATAGCGATCGACATCACGTAGTGAGAGTGTCCCTCGTAGATCTGGATGTTCTGCCAGTTGCGCTCCCAGTCCCAGAGCTTGATGGACATGTCGTCCGACGATGTCAGGACATAGGGTTGTGTGGGATGCACCACGATGCAACGGATATAGTCACCGTGTGCTTCGATCGTTTTGATCTTCTCCATTGTGTTGTAGTTGTAGACACGCATATTAGTATCGTCGCTACCGGTGACGATCCATTGTTTTCTAGCGATGAACTTGGCTGCACGAACCGGATTCTCTGGTGACACTTCGAATGACTTTACCATATTCTGTGTTTCATAGTTCCAAATGAAAACATTACCATTGTAAAGACTTGCTAAAATCCATGGTTCTGTTGGATGGATATCTACTGATTTAACACGATCCGATCTAGTTGAAAGTTTCTTTTTGATATCTAATCTTAAAGGCTGTTCATAATATTAATATCATCATCATCATTATCATCATCATCATAATATTCATCAAAAAAATAAAAATCCAAATATATTTTACCATTTCTTAACTATTTTATATATTATAATTATTTTATGTTATCTTTTTTCTTTTTCTATTTCAATTTAAACCAAACTAAACAATCTGATCTGATCTGCTTTTGATATGATTTGATTATGAATGAAAAGTTGAGTAATATTGAATGTTTAATTGACTTTTATTTTTAAAATCTAATCACTATATTATTGATCTATTTGTTTTCGACTCTTAACAAATGGATATTAATGATAAAGTATTATTAAATATATTAATAATCAACAAAAACAAACAATTAAAAAAAAATATTCAAAATGAATGATCATACATTGCAAAAAAAAGGTGGCACTTCACACAAAAAAATTAATTTTATAAAAAAAAAATTTTTATTTGACTTTTTTATTTTTTTCATTTTTTTGATGAATCACTTGCTGTAGTCAGTTATCTCTTTCTTTTTAATTTAGCTCATATGGAATAATCAGATTTGAATTAAAAGTTAACATTGTATCAATATACTAATAGAAACTTAATAATGGGTTTCAAGACTGAAAGAAACAAATTTGTTTCAAATGAAAAACTTTGATAAGTCCATTTCTTGTTTTTAAATTCAATGTTATTTATTATTACTTATCTACTTTTAAATTATAATTTTTAGATTCTTATTATTTGTTTTGTTTTTTTTAAATAATTGTTTTAGAAGTTTTGTTCTTTTCTTTTTAAGAATATTTAGTTATTATAAATATTATACTGTACATCGATTTGTTTAAAAGGGGGGTATTATACTCACCAACTAAAGGAATTTTCAAATTTTTAATGCAAACATCCTGATGAGGGGTTGAAAAAAATGAATATTTCAATTTACCAATTTTCAGATAATTTTTTAGTATGATAATAATATTGTTTAATTGCGAAAAAAATATAATCTTAGAACAAGCAGCAAAAACAAAACATATAAACATATATTCCAATAAGCAATAGTAATAATAGATAGATAGATAAAACATATTTATATAATTATTTATTTTATCATTTTGAAATTTTGTAGATCGATTGAAAAAATTAAAATTAGTTTTTTTGTATTGAATCACACACACACAAATATCTATCTCCTATTTATTTGCATATTTCTAATTTTATATTTTTTAGAATCATTTCATTTCATTTAGTAAATACTTATTCATAATTAATTAACTGTTGTTCAAGTAGAGAAGAAGAAGAAGAAATGAAAACATTAAATAAGTTTAAAAGTAATGTAAGTACACTACACACTTTGTTGAATTTTTATTTTTTCAATTTCGTTTATATCCAATCCAATCTAATGTAATCTTATTTTAATAAATGATATGAACAATAATATATTAGGTTGTGAATGCATTTCACTCTGGACCAAAAACAATAGATCAAAACTTTGAAAGTGCAAGAAAAGAGTTTATTACATTGTCGGATTCAGTTCAGAATACATATCAATCACTTTTAAAGAATGATAAACATTTACAAAGTAAGTAGTAACAGAAAAAAAAAAGAATGAAATGAATGAATCGATGAAAAATGAATGTTTATTGACTTTTAATGTGATTGATTGATCATTATTATTAGAAACATTTATAAATCCAAGTAGTTTGAATAAGAATATTCAAGCATACTTCCCAAGTGATCATCCTTTGACTATGTACACTGCCGAGGTTATCAAACAGGTGGAACACTCTTTCAATGACTGGGTCAACAGTCAAAAGACAAACTACGAGATGATTCAGCAGTACAGTGCGAAAATCAAGTTTATCAAAGACACCATCTCCGATCGTGACTCGCTCCTCTCAGAGATGGAGAAATCGCAGTCCAAGATCAAGGAGATGAAAGAGAAGCCACCCAAAGACCCATCGAAACTCACCACCGAAGAGAACAACTACAACGTCAAAAAGGAGTCCTACGAGAACACCAATTTCAAGGCTATGTCAGAGATGTCGCAGTTCTTTGAAGACAAACAAGCTTACTTTGATCGTCCACTTCAGAACATCGTTCTATCACTCGGTTATCTCTATAGTTCGATCTCGATGAATCATCAATCTCACACCGCCATCCTCGAGAAGAATCCACCCTATTTCAACCCGGTTGCACCGCTAATGGGATCGGCACCAGAGAACTATCAAGCACAGGCTGCCATCTCCTCGACTTTCGCCACCGCACAGTCACAGCCACTTCCACCAAGACGTTCATCGCCACCTCCATTCCCAAACGGTGCCAACCAAACAGCTTCTGCTCCAACACCAATGGCACCACCAGCCAGACCACCTCCACAACCTTCTCCAGGACAATATCAACAACCACCTCCACAGCAACAGCAACAGCAACAATATCAACCACCACAGCCTGCTCCAGGACAATATCAACAGCCACCTCCACAACAGCAACAATATCAACCACCACAGCCTGCTCCTGGACAATATCAACAACCTCCACCCAGACCAGCAGGTGGACAGCAAACACCATTCCAAGCAGCACCTCCACCCAGACCAGCAGGTGGACAACAAACACCATTCCAAGCAGCACCTCCACCAAGACCAGCGGCACCAGGTAGTCAACCACCAAGAAGACCCCCATCTACTCAATATCAACCACCACAACCAGCAGCTCCAGGTCAATATCAACCACCACAACAATATCAACCACCACAACCAGCAGCTCCAGGTCAATATCAACAGCCACAACAACAATACCAACCACCACAACCCGCTCCAGGTCAATATCAACAACCAGGTCAATACCAACAACCAGGTCAATATCAACAACCTGCATATCAATCTGCAGTGTAAGTATAAGATAAATAGTTATCTATATTTGAAAGATTGAAACTAATTTATCTTATTATTATTATTATTTTAGTAATGATTATGCGACTGGTGTTGTAACAAATCCAGAATATCAAAGACAAGCAGGTAGTGCGGTTGCCAATAAGGCAAACGATCCAAATGTACAAAATCAAGTTGGATCACAAATTGCTAATAATTCAAGTAACCCATATGTAAAGAAAGCAGCAGGTAACTCTTCAGTTCAGTCATTCGGTGGTAAGGCTTTTGGTGCCGCCGCAAATAATAGTCAAGTCCAACAGGCCGCAGGTAATGCAGCTGCCAATCAAATCAATCAACCAAGAAAATATTAAAAGTGAATGAAACACAAACAATAAATTGTAATTTTTATGTTAAAACAAAACAAAATATAATATAATTATAAATAATGTCTCATTACTACTTATCTATTTATATCTATCTATCTACCAGCCAATTTATTATAATGGTTTTGTAACATCTTTTGATTCTCATTCCAAAGTGCACCTTTCGAAGTATCTTGATCGGCGAGATGAGTGTACTTTGTACGTCCTCCCTTGCCAAAGTTTTTGACTTGCATAATCTTTGGTAGGAGTTCACGGTTGAATTTATCCTCACCGGTTGCACCGGAGAAGTCTTTGTTCTTGATGTACTCGTCGTCCTGGAAGAATGCACCACGGTGATAATCACGCTGCATGAATTTCAATTTTTGTTTGGGTTGGTCGCGTTTCGCCAGTTTCTCGGCGTCTTCCGCTTCGATCTCCTTGTCCGTCATCTTGCTTCTTCGCAGTTTCTCCGATTGCTCGCGTTCCAACACCAGCTTATCACGAATGTCTTTCTTGAGTCGATTGATTTCACGTTGCACCCAGGCGTCGTAGCGCGATCCGTCTTCGTCGGCGTCATCGTCGTCGTCGTCATCGTCATCCTTATTGGCAGCCTTTTGTTCGGCTTCATCACGTTCCAATTCCTCCTTCAGCTTTCGATGTGCTTCCAGTTTCCGCTGTTCTTTTTCGCGCTCCTGTTGAACCAGCCAGTCTTCTTCCTCCTTCTGATACATCTCGTCGGTTTTGATTGTTCCTCTTTTCTCTTTCGCTATAAACACAGGCATAACTATTGGTCTTCCCCAACTTTCATCTTCCTCACTCTCGTCATCATCACTTTCTTCATCTTCATCTTCACTTCCTTCTTCATCACTTTCATCATCATGATCTTTTAACTTTATAGATTCCCTTTTCTTTCTTTCTTCTTCTTCTTTCTCCTCTTCCTGTTTCTTTTTTAAATACTTTTCTCTTGCTCTTTGTCTTCTTGTATCTAGATCATCATCATTATCCGCTTCATTATCCACACTATTTGTTACTTGTTTATTATTATCTTTTTTCTCTTCAACTATTTCTGTTTTATGTACAACTCTTCTTCTAACATGTTCAGTTACTCTCTCTTCTTTGTCATCACCACCATCATCATTACTATGTTGTTTTGATCTATCACCACTACTGCTGCTATGTCTATCATGTCTAACAACTCTATCATTATCACTACTATCACTACTATTATTATTTTGTATATTTCTTAATCTATTTAACCTTGAATCATCATTACTTTCAAAGTTTATTTTCTTTTCTATTTCTTGTTGTTTAAATTTACTTTGTTCTTCTTCATATTCCTCCTTTGCAAAATCTGGAACTTGACCCGCTCTGTATCTTGCTAAAAATAAAAATCAATAACAACAATATTAGTATATTGTTACGTAATGTTCAGATATTTAATTTAAATTTAAAGATAGTTACCAACTTTAGGTTGTTTTAATTTATTTCTTACTGACTCTGCAAAAGATGACATGTCTTCCAATCACTTTATTTGTAAATATATTGTTTGAATATTCGTTTTAAAATTTTCAAACAACAATATTAAATGAGTCATCCAACAACTTGTTTTTCATTTTTTTTAATTTATTTTCTTCAATTGAATTACATTGATTTATATTACCATTTTAATTAATTAATAAAGACATACTTCTTTATATATATATATATTATATCAATATATAGTCGAATAATCTAATGTTTGATAGTTTACAGAATCAACAACAACAACATCAACAACAACAACAACAGCAACAACAACAATTTCAACAATTCAACAATAGATATGATGAAATTAAAAATGATGCACTTGTAAAAGTTAATGAGTTTAAGAATATAGGTATACCTATATATATCGATGTGCCTATTAGATCGACGAAACCAAGTGCAGAGGAACAATCGATAATCGATAACATCGAAGACTATCTCAATGGTAGCAACAAGCGAAAGTTGGTCGAGTGGTATTTGGATTACATCGAAACCAACATCGATCGATTCCTCATCAGTGACTCTGCCTTTAACTTTTCTTGTATTCCAACAATGTATTTAGATAATCCACCTTCTTCAATGACAGAGATCGAAAGAAATCTTCTAATAGTAAGACGTTTCTTAGATGATTTAGAATTTAATCAACAACAACAAAAAGTACAACAACAACAAGAACAAGTTAATAACAATAATAATAATAAACCAAATCAACATAATACAAAAATATATCGTGAATTAGTTGTACCTGTAAGGTCGGTTGTACAATCGGCAATCAATAAGAGTAAGAGTGAATTCGATGTTATCATTTGGCATTGTTTGGCACCGTTTGGTGTTGGACATCGCTCAAAGTCACGCTCGTCGAAAGAGTTCTACCGGTTGGCGAAAGCCAAGCTTGAGCAGCAGCCTGCTGTCATACCGAATGCCCAGAAGCTACAAACGATCATCGATGACCTTCAGCATCTAGAGTTGATGGAGACATACGACGACGAATTTTTTGTGATGGATCACTCGACGGCGTCACCCGATGATCCTGTGGTCGGTGTAATCGGTCTGATACTCAATAGATTGCATCGTTTGGAGAACGAACTTAAAACCATACAACACCATTGGAATCCAAATAAATCTTATATCAATACCCCTCCTTCCACCATAAGATAAATTTAATAAATAAAAGTTATAATATAGGTTACATAAACGTTTAGATCCTTCAAAATTGGAGTGTATACATTTACAATCAATCATTTTAGAAATGATTATCTTTGTAGAAATTATATGTTTGTTCTTTTCTATTGATTGTGCATTGCAACTACGGTGCCACCACAACTCAAACAATAATATATAACAAGATACAATACAAAGATTTAGTGAAAAAATTAATCAAACCAAGATTGATCGATCAATTTTTAGATCTATCAATTTTCAAAGTTTGGTTGAATATTTTTTTTTTTTTTTTTTTTGACATAATCTGAACTTTCGATTTAAATGAAATAAACAAACAATATCTATATTATATATATGTATATAAATGAAATATAAGAATCTTTCAAGTTTGTTGTCAGCATCTACAGATATTAAGAGAGTCACTAAGAATGGACAGAGATACTATCAAGGTATACCGGGTACGCCCAACAAGCTGTTTCCCTCGGTGACAACCGTACTGAAGATGATCAACAAACCGATGTTGAAACAATGGGAGTTGAACACCGTTGTACAATCGCTGAAGGAATCGTACTTTGCAAAACGACCGAAAGATGGTTTTGCAACGTTGGCACAGGAGAAGCAGTGGATCGACCAGCTCATCGTCGAAGCGAAACAAAGTCCGTTCAAGGTAATGGGTGACGCCGCATCGTTTGGCACGAAAGCGCATCTCGCCATCGACAACTCTGTGCTGGCGCCAAAGGATGAAGTTGCTAGTGTCGCTGAGCTCGCCTCGCTCGAGCGTGAAGTCGTGCCGGTGCGACTGGCGTTCGACGAGTGGAAACAGCGCAGTGGCTTGACGATGGAACTGCGTGATTCGATCGTCTGGTCGGAGCGCTACCAGTATGCTGGCGCGGTAGACGCCGTCGGCCGGAAAGCAGACGGCACGCTCGTGGCACTCGATTGGAAAACCAGCAACTACATCAACAATGAGTATGCGCTGCAGGTGTGTGCCTATGCCAAGGCACTCGAGGAGCTGACCGGCGAGAAGATCGGTGAGGCATGGGTGGTCAAGTTCAACAAGAAACTGCCGTTGTTTGAAACCAAGTTTATCAAAGATATCGATCGTACCTTCAATACATTTGTCAACGTACTGGAGTTGTTTAACCATTATGAACAATCAGACTTTTTCGACGAGAGCATTCAACTTACAAACGTGCCAAGAGAGACACTTTCAGCAAAGAGTGAAGAGTATATTCATTTTACATCTTCACATTCAAACAATACAACAACTTCACAACAACAACCAACTAATCATTATATATCATCGAAGCAACAACAACAACCGACTGCCAATGAAAAACTGGAGAAAGAAGGAGAAACAGATTTATTATCAAGTATAACACAACATTTAACATCAACATCAACATCATCAACAACAGAATCGACAACCTCGACATCATCATCAGCAACAACAACAACAACGAATAATAATAGTAAATTAAGATTTACTATTAGAAATAGTGGAAACCCATTAAAAGTTAATAATTAAAAACAATGTACATTGTTTATGTATATATATATATAAAATCATAGTTGTAATACATAATTCATGTAGAACAAACCAACCATTTTAAATTTATTCTTAAAAGAATTAAAAAAAAGAAGAAAAAAAAAAAACAAAAATAGAAGAAAACTAAAGACATTATAGTTT